>NC_089581.1:1947469-2087666 GCF_019320115.1 Miscanthus floridulus | reverse complement strand
GTCCCCTATTGGCAGCCCAATTGCCGATAGGGTACTAGTAGATTTACAGTTCCTTAAAAGTCTCATATAAATTTATAATTATTTATTTAAATAATATTATATCAAAAAAATTCCCTAAGATCCTCGGCTAAGGAAAAAAACTGAAGATTATTTTATTTCTCATGGCCCTACTCGGTAGAGTTTTTAGATAAACCAAACTTTTTTTTTTTGGCTATCCCAGCACCTCACGTGGTAAACTTTGCAGCTCTTCACAATAATATACCATGACTAAAGTTGTCCTAATAATCAGCGTTTGTGTCTAGGGGTGCTAGAAATTGTTAAAGCACGATTCCAGGCTTGGTACACGATTGAGCTTTTGGTTCTGGGAAGCACTGCATTAGTTGGAGTGCTTCCTTTTGCATCTTGTGCCAAATTTTTTAAAAAAAATATTTGATGTGCCATCAACAATTTGGCCGTTGAAGTTTAGGCCTGGTTTAGTTCCTAAAAATTTTCACCCCAAACTATCACATCGAATCTTGCGGCACATGCATGAAGTATTAAATATAGATTAAAAAAAACTAATTACACAGTTTGGTTGGAAATCGCGAGACGAATGTTTTAAGACTAATTAGTCCATGATTAGCCATAAGTGCCACAGTAACTAACCTACGCTAATGATGGATTAATTAGGCTTAATAAATTCGTCTCGCAGTTTCCAGGCAAACTATGTAATTAGTTTTTTTATTAGTATCCGAAAACCCCTTCCGACATTCCCGAAACATCCAATGTGACATCCAAAAATTTTTATTTCGTGAACTAAACACAGCCTTAGTCATAAGAAATTGGTAGTAGAGCAGCCGCAGTGGCGGTCATCGATGCCCAAAAACTTTGGGTGCCATGTCAGATAAACCGGCATCTCTCTTCTAAACTTCAGTGTGCAGGCTTCGTTGCACGATGCTCCATGTCCAGGGATGAAAACGGATCGGACAGGGATGAAAACGGATCGGATACGGACAGATATCACCGATATTACATTTGTTTTTATATTTCTGTCCGGATTTGGATTCAAATACGGATAGTGTCAACTATGTCGGATAGAATACGATTGGATATCGACATCATAAATATACGATTTGAATATTCGGATACGGTATCAAATGTCAGATATCCGGACTCGGATACGGAGAGATCTCAACCCCTCTAAACAGATTCGGTTTCAAATACGGTCAAAAAAAAATATCTATACCGTTTTCATCCCTATCCATGCCTGACGCACGTGATTTTTATGTAAGGAGCAAAGATGATAAGTGGGCAAAGATGATAAAGTGTGATTGTTTTTTGCGACTTTCCCAGAGGAAGAGCATGGATATTCCTCCCTTTTTAGCTGATCATCATGAGGCAAAATTGCATCAACAAAAAGAAAACGAAGCTCTCAGTTTCTTGTCCGCCGCTAACCACGCCTTGTATCGTCCGGAGTTTAGCTCAGCACTTCCTACTGACGGGTTTCTATCTGAGATGATGCGTGTGTATATACATGTTGGGTAAGATTGATGCTATGTTCCTACAAAAGAAACCACCCAGAGCAGGCAGCCAGTCACAGCATGCATTTCCAAGGCTCAACATTCCAGCACAATGGAGCATCCTGAAGTCCTCGCTGCTCCAAAGTCCAAACAGAGGATCCCTGACCGGATTACCTGCACATTTCATGCAGGACAAGCAGCATTAATTAAAATAATCAGAAAATGGTCACAGAGCTTGAAAATATAGCTCACTGAATGCCGCTTAGATGAAAACTTTCTACTTAAACGCATAAAAGCTTCCCTTGTACTAACAAATACTATATATGCCAATGGAGCTCTTAAGCAGATTTTCATGACCTTCCTGTTCTACAGGGTTCATAAGTAAAATACTAAAATTTCAACAAAGTTTCAGTCACTCCTCTACTGAAGAAGCAATGGCTAGTATATTAACTTGCAAGACAAACATGATTTATCTAGCATCTCAACATGGCATATACAGGGGAAAAAATCTCAAGAGAAAGAAACCTGAAATGGCAAACCCTGGACCCTGAGTCCAATTGCTATGATGTCCGTCTGCCGTAAGTCACTTGGTCATCCTACATTTATACAATGCGTCAGTATATATGCCAATCACTAAAGTTTAATGACTTGCATCAGTTGGCTCTAAAACATAATGAAGAAACTGCAAAGTTCATTCACCTGATACATGCCATTAGGAAACACCCACTGAACCCTAGAGTGCTCTGCTGCTGATGTAGATTGGCCAAACTGCCCAATTTGGAGAAAATATTTTAAGTCGTTTCCTTTGTTGTGCATATTTTATTCAAGAAAAATCGAAAATGAAAAAGCATTAATGCAAGTACAGCATTGCAAAGAACGAACCTGTAAAGTGTTTCCAGCATTTAGCTGGTTACCAAAATGATGCGAGGGGCCAGATTGCACCCCATAACGGCTGTCAAATGACAGCTCACTTGGATGGACTTCTTCCTGTAAGAAGCACAGTTGAAAGTAAATATACTATCAAGAATCTTATTTTATGATAAAGGACTGGGAACTGGGAACCAATTATGAAGAAAAATGATTACCATGAGATCACCAATGCCATGTGTCCGGACATGGGTACCAAGGTTTGAGGTAGTTGAAGCAGAATGAAAAGCACCCTTCTGAGTTACGTCTGAGGATACTAGTAAGGAGTCCTGCCACACGACAAAATAAAAATCGGTTAGCACCAACAACGAAATGATGCAAAGCATGCACACAATACAAGTAAGGAAACACCTTATTCCCATACTGGTTTACCATGGAATCCACGTTTATCTCTTTATTCTTTTTAGGAGGACGTCCTCGCCGCTTTTTCGCTGGACCACCCTCAGATGAACCAGGTTGTGTATGGTTGTCACCATTCACAATTGCATGCTCAGCTGGTGTAAGTTTCTGCTCCAAATCACGGCACAGATTATCATCAAGAAGGGTTTCTTTGATGTCTTTAAGAAGCCTTACTGCATGCCTATACTTCTCGTCTGATGTCATCCCAATCTCAACGAGACGAAGAAACTGCAAAGAAATGTAATCATAACGCTCGACGTGATTACTTGTTGCTAAATCCTTTGATGGATTATCTGGGTAGTGCAACTGCTTGAAGTCAGCCCGCCACCTGTTAAGTACATAACAAGGGGGGATGTCGTATACTTGCTGCCATTTAAGCACAGATAATGCATGCCGACAAACAATACCACTAAACTGAAATAGGCCACAATTACACTCCATCCTGTTTGTCGCCATATAGTGAACAACCTCGTACTTTTTATTCAGCATTTCACTCCCTGCTTCAGTCAAATCAATAACTATAAAAGAAGATGCTGACCCATCCAGCTGAACTTGACAATGCATGGTTGCCTTTAGCTCATCCTGGAACTTCATAAACATATTCAAGGTGTACAATCTGGATAGCTGTTCTTCCATTTGGTACTTTGATATCAGGACCCTGCTGCTATTTAATGAATCAAAATCATCTTGTTGCTCCATTTTGTATCTGTTATCCAAATGTGTCATGTAGCTGGCAAGGAACGTCACCAATGTGGTCTCTGAACTAAGTACATCCTCAAAAAATGTACTTGGACTTTCACGCTGGCTAACGGTACAGAGCCCAGCCCAGAAGGTGTCCTTGAGGAAGGCAGGGGCCCACAAGTGCCGATTCTCATACAGAAAGGCGATCCATGCATTATCCTGAAGGCCAAATCTATCAACCCAGTTCTTCCACCTTGCCTCAAACTCACTGTCGATCAAAGAATCATATATTACAGTGACCAAATCGGTTCTCAACGCTTCATATTCTGGCAAGTCACCTATTTTCTCTGAAATACTCCTCACTACATGCCAATCACTTATTCTATGGCGTGTCTTTGGAAACACTTCTCGAACTGCGGCTTTTATCGCCACACATTCATCAGTAACTATGGCATTTGGAGGCCGTTCCTTCATACAAGTTAACCATGACCTGAACAGCCACAAGAAGCTCTCTGTACTCTCATCTGACAGCAATCCACAGCCTAACAATACAAGCTGACCATGATGATTGACACCCAGAAATGAAACGAGTGGGACATGATACTTGTTCCTTAAGCATGTCGTATCAATCCAAACAGCATCGCTGAAATACTGATACGCTGCCCTGGATCTGGAATCAGCCCAGAGAACACTCCTCAGATGGCCCTCCACATAAAAGTCCATGACATAGAAGGAGTTTGGCAGCTTTGCCTGCATCTCGGCGAAGAAACCGTTGATGGCCACGACATCAGCTTCCCCCATCTTAAGCCGCCCCCACTCATCAAATATCGGGACATCGATGTCACCCGCCGCCGAGCATTCTCCTCTGGCAGCCCTCACCACGAGATCTTTGCTCAGCCCACTAGGCAGCGTCTTGTAGCACCTGAGGAAGCGCGCGGCGGATGGGTTGAGCGCGTGGTTGTGCTCGAGGTTCACATCGGTGAGGTGCAGCAAGTTGTCCACCCAGAGCCTGGCGACGACGGTGGCCTGGCAGTTGGTCTTGGCCGTGGGCCTGGCCTGGTAGCAGGCGTCCTCCTTGCCGGTGCCCCACTTGTTGCAGACGAGGACGAGGCGGCGGCAGAGGCCGGCCTTGGTGAAGGAGGACTTCTTGACGCAGACGCCGAATCCCGTGCGCAGGGCGTAGCGCTTGTAGAAGTTGAGCACCTCCTCGTAGGACTTGAACACCATCCCGTCCCGCGGCGTGCGGTCGTCCCCGTACTGCGCCGCCAGTGACAACGACGACGACGCGGCGGCGGAGGTGGCGGCCGCCTCGACACCGGCGCCGACGACGCCGTCGTCAAGCTCGACTGTCTCCGCCGCGGCCGCCGCCTCCACCATGGCGGCCAGCTCCTTGCTGCCGGGGGAGATGTCCCCCGCGTCGTCGTCGTCCTCCTGATTGCCCCCAAAGTCCAGCTCCTCCCCCGGGTTCAAACCCACCTCCATCATGGTTGCCCCCTGCTAATCCACGACGCAATCAGAGGCGGAATCACGCGAACGAACTCTTGGGGACAATAGAATCCAGTCATCGTCAGTGATTCAAACGAGCTAGGGTTGCTTACCGACGAGAGAAGTAGTCAATCCGAGTCCGGCTGGAGAGAGCAGGAAGATGAGGACACCGAGAGAGTAACGGCGATTGCTTCGTGGTGGCCGGAGGTGTGACCGTGTGAGTGCTTCGTTGAGACGAACGGGCCAGGCCCCAGAGTCCAGAGAGCGCCGCCGCAGGCAAAGTGGGGAAGAAGAGAAGTTTGGGCTACTACTACGGGAGATTTAGGCACCTGCTGAAATTTCAGTGGCAATACGACTTTTGGCGAGCAAGAGAAGAGATATAGAATTGCCCCTTTTACACATGTGACACCACAGCGCGTCAGTTCAGATGGAATCTAAGGCAGCATGAGGGTGACAAATGACCGCGGTTGCCCCTGTAGCTGGAGCTCGTCGAGGAGCGGGTCCCCAGCGAAGAAGGGCGACGGCGGCGCTCACGACGAGGACGATGACACCGAGAGCAGCGAGGGACCCGAAGAGGAGGCCCTGGAGGCGGTCTCGGTGATCGTCGGGTCCGACGCACATAGGGGGGACTTGGTCGGCGGCGGCGTCATCGCGTCCGTGGTCCGTGTCCTCGACGCGGGGGCCGGCAGCGAGGCGGCCAAGGAGACGGCAACACCACGCAACGGTGACACCACGCTGTAGCACTGCGCCCTGAAGGCAGCGCACTGGACCTCGTCAAGGGTGGCGACTCCGCCGGGACAGCCGCGACGGAGGAACGGAGCATGTTGTCGACATGGTGCTCGCAAGTGGCGGTGCTGGAGCATGAGGTCGTGGGGGCGCTGGAGCCTAAAGCCGTGCTGGAGCTTCGCGCAGCTGTGTCGCGCCGGCGCCGCAGAAGACGCCGCCGCCATGGTCGTCGTTGTCAAGCCCAACGAGGGGATGCGGCTAGTCCCTTCGCTCCTGTTCGAGCAGCCCCGTGGGCGGCTTTTCGGCAGCAGCCGCGGCCGCCATCCTCGTCGGAGGACCCGCCACAGCCACCTTCCCCGGGTCTCCAATGGCGACCTACCCTGGGCGGAGCCGTTCAACGCGATGTCCAGCCAGCTCGTGGCGCTCGGCGCCGGCGAGGTTGGCTCCGTCGACGAGGCCGTCCGAAGGCTCACGACGGCGCTGCACGATCGCGGCGAGGGCGCCAACGAGGTGGCTGTGCGCGCCGTGGTGCAGGAGGTGGAGAGGCGCACCGAGGAGCTCGCGTCGCTGCTGGGCCGCCTGTCGGACGCCGTCAACAGCGTGTTGCGCACCACGCTGGGCCTCCGCAATGCTGAGCTCAGCTACTTCATGGCCCTCGTCGTCGTCCCCTGCCGGGAGCGCGTGGTGCTCGGGGAGTCGGGGCTCTTCGGGATGCCCGCGAACGAGCAGCACCAACCGCACGGGTGCACCCGAGGGCCCGATGGGTGCATGGCCAGACCCTCGACAGCCTTGTGGCTCGTACAAGCATCCTAAGGGTGAGGCGTGCGTGGGCACGGACGGCCACAGGATCATATCAGGACACCGATGACGAACGCGCTGGGAGTAGGAAGAGAGCAGGGGTAGGAGAGACATTTGACACCCGTACGCTGACTTGGATCCTGCTGGCACATGCCACGTGAGTAAAAGTGGTATTTTTGTATCTGTTTTCCGTCTTTGCTGGTGAAAACATAGCGGCAACCGTTGAGATGCTATCTGAGGAGGAGTCCATCATTATAATGGTAAAAAGTTAAATCTCACTATTGCTACTAGGGGTCAAGAAGGGCCAAAGCCCAAAGAGGCGCCGTGATAATTTTGTTAATGTCTGAGGTTGTTTCCGCAGGAAGGGAAAAAAAGTGAAAAAAAATACGGGGACTTCACGTTTTGCGGCAATAATACATTCACGTTAATTTTACAAGGAGAAAGATGCAGGAATGATTAATTAGACCGTTATAACTCCAATGCTGGATGTTGCACAACTCATCAGCTCACAATAAACAAAGAAAAAGAACATCTCGTAACAAAAATGTCCTCCAGCTTCAGTCCAAAGAAACCATAGCTAATCCAGCCTTAAAATTGGCTTACCGTGTGCCATTTTATCACAGTATTGGCATCTAGCATACCTTTGGTGACGAATTATAAACTGATATGACCTAACTAAACTGTAAACATCATAAAATGTGTCCACAGATGATCTTCCAGTGACATATATTTACATGAACTTACTGGCATCTCATGTTTTTGACAAAATACATCAAAATTGTTCCTAACATAAGGACAAATATGGTTTCCTCAATTTGTACAAAATGCTGAACAGCCTAAGTAATGGAACTGTCATGCTGAACTATCGCTGTGGTCTATACTCTATAGCCAGGGTACAACAGCCTCACTGGAAAATTGAATTCCCGCTCAGTATCAACACTCAATAGCTTTAAGCCCTAAGCTTATGCCAGGGTCATGCTTTGCTCGTTGTTTATGTGGAACTTACACAGACGAGAATATACAAATGAACTGGATCGATCCAAACTTCCAAAGCATGTGCTGCCTATTCTGTTCACATCCTTTTTTAGTTTAAGCCATATTTGTAAAAGGCAACCTGAGGTATCCATCTAGACTGATCCAAAATCTGATCATGCTTTGCTCCTTCGCGCTCAGCGCTTGCCTTCTGCTAAATGCGCATCTGAATCAAACAGCTCTCTGCGCTAGTTGCAGTTGCTTGTTCTTCCTTAGGTGTGGTCACTGGTCAGGAGCTTGCTCTCATGTTAACTGTGATTTGATGAAGTTCATTCTTTCTCGGATATAACAACAAAAACATCCTTGGGTGACCACCTTCGCCTTGAAACTTTGTCTGTTGGATTGATTATGGCACGCTCAGCTGCCTCAAGACGGTACCCAATGACAATCTCTTTCCTCTGTCTAGCTCGCAGAATGACCTCAAAGAAATTTAACTCCTCTTCTTCTCTAAGGTAAAGATCGGAAGGTCGTATTTGCATTTCATTTCCCTGTAAAGGGTGCAGTTGCAAACCCAGATATTAATCAGACAGAAACATGACAAGACACATGATTCAAAAATCAAGCTGCTGGCTTAGAAATATAATCTGGCAAACTAAAACATGAGAAGAAGAATAATTCTAATAAAGAACAAAGCGAAAAAAGTGAACTTGAACAAAACTGTCTAATTGTAATAGTCCAAAGACTTCAGTCTACAGATGAGATTTGATAGGTAAAGTTAACCTAGTATACAATATCCGTGTCATATATAAAGCTCTAATAATTCAGTTAACTTACTAGGCATTAGATCCATCTACTGTGCAAATTATAAGCTCAATATTATTTGCATATATGTTAGGGATTGAAATATGATAAGGATAGCAGATTGAATGCAGATTAATACTTCTGACTTTTGAGAGGTAAATTTCTAGGCCAGTAAAAAGTGATTTGACCATGCAACCATCAACTTCAAGAATTGTACCTGTTCGGCGAAGAGCTCCTCCAAGACAGTATTTATCTGTCGATCCTCTGCGACCATTGCCAATGCCATGCTCACTAGTTCATTTGAAAGAACATAGTCACTAATTTTTGACATTGACAACAAATTTTTTGTCCTGGGGTCCAAAATTTCACTGATTATGACAGATTTGTCAGATGCTTGTTGCATCTCCCCTATCCAAGAACCTTCAGAAAAGGTCCCTCGGGAAACATGTGAAACCAATGATTCCTTGTATGGAAGACGTTTTGCCTGCAGTAATTAAGAAATGAGAAATCTTCAGTTCTTGTGAAGAGTTTAGTATAACATTAGGAAAGAAAGACAGCATGGAATATATTTATCACAAAAACATGATCGAAGATGATTGCATGTGACCCGAAGATGATATCAATAACAAGAAAACCATAAATAATTTAACCATTCTCTGTTCTAGAAAGAAACCTGAATATCTCTGATCAGCAGTAACGTCGCAAGTGACCTCGAGTCAGCTTGGATTGCTGAATCTTCTACAGATTCATCTGCCAAAATCAGGATCTGCATTTTGCTTTCAAGCATCAACCAACTATAGTCATTGGAATTAGCAGGGTACAATATAATTTCTCAGAACTTACAGAATCGAATGATTCTAAAGGAAGGCTCTCCAGGTGACGGCGAATAACAGCATTTCCTTCACGATGCACCAAAGTAATATTATCGAGGCGACTGAAGTCCAGACCTCCATCAATCAGCTTTCTTTCTCTGTCAACCTCAGGGACATCATTAAACATCCACAACTCTGATCCTGGCGCTAGGAAAGCATCAAGTACCTGGATTGATATCAACAACCAAGTTTAAAATATGTTCTCAACCAAAACAAATTAAGGCCTTAATACCACCTTCTATCAGCATTGCAGCTGTGATATTAATTAAACATAATCAAATTCATAACAGGAAGAAATACTATATATTTAGAAGTAATGGCACAGGTAAGTTCTGCCTCCAAATCCTTTTGCTACAAATGTCTCCATCACATGCAAATGAACTCGATTTGGATCCGTCATCAAGTTACCATTATCATATCTTCTATATCACGGCGCCAACCACAAAACAATATTCTTTCTGGAGACTTTGGAACAACAAAATCTTTAGGCAGATACCCTCTCCTAACCTGCACAATTTAACAGAAGAAAAGGAATTAGGAGCTTCAAAGAAAGAACTTACCGCAATCATATCATCTATATCCCGTCGCCATCCACAAAGAAGAATCTTCTGAGGCTTTCTTTCAGGATGAACAATGTCTATGTAAACAGCCTCTTTAACCTGAATGATAAGATTGACTTTGCTTATGGGATGTTACACATATGTGCAGTGTCTATGTTTATTCTAGTTTTATGGTTTCAAGAAGTGATAACAAGCATTAGACTGTTGTCTGTAAAACATAACACAGCAAAAGGTGGCTGCACCAACGGTACTCGATGATCAAAATGGGAAGGGAATGGATAAATTGCAAATCACGACACCAAGGAAATAAAGCTTCATTTGAGCAGAAGCTACAGTTCAATCTGCTGCTTTGTGCTGACTGCTGTTATTAAGCATACAATCCTACTGATCAAACTAGGGAAGGAAGTAATTCCAGAAGGTGCTCAAAGAGGTTGGTTCGAACCCAGGACCTCCTGAACACTAGTGAAGAGACTCTTACACTGTGGAATAGATCTAAATGCCAAAGCTCCCAACTATGGGTTTGGGCCTTTGGGGTAAGGGAATTTCTAAAATAGCCTTACCCTCGCAAAATTTGCAAAGAGGCTGGTTTGAACCCAGGACCTCCTGAACACTAGTGAAGAGAGTCTACCACTACGGAATTGATCTAAAAAAAAATTAAATAGTCTATGTGCAATGACTGAGATACCAATTGTCAACAAAATATTAAAAAATTATAAATAATTAAAACGCTCACAAATGTATATACTCTACTCTCAAAAACCATTGATGCAGTAAGTTTCAAAGATAAGAATAGATCAATGGAAGAGTTATAGATATATAATTGACAGATTATATAACAGAACCTGGAGGCAGACCATTTCAATGGTAATACAATATAGTTTGTGGAATGCAACAACAACAACAACAACAACAACAACAACAACAACAACAAAGCCTTTAAGTCCCAAACAAGTTGGGGTAGGTGTTATGGTGGGCCGCGTCTACCAGCGCCGCAAGCGGAGCCGTGGCTGAACGGGCCAAACGACGTACGCGGAGGACATGCGGCTGCATGGTGGTCACGGCCACGGGCTCCAGCAGTACCTTGAGTTTAGGATCTCAGATTCACGTTTGTTATTCATTTGAGTTTGTTAGTCAGTTAGTAAAGTGTGGAACGCTCGGCTATATAGCCTAAACGATGGAATAATGAAAAAGGCAGCTGGAGATTGAATTAATCTCTCCCGCTCCTAAACCCATTGTCGCTCTGTGTTCGACGCCGGCCTTCAGGACGGCGTCGCGCGCTCGCCGCCGAGAACCCAAGCCACGCCCTCCCATCTCCCACGATTACTTCTTGAGAGGAACGAGTAGTGATCGCAACAATCTGGTATCAGAGATGTCAGGTCCGATGACCGGTGTGCCCACCTCTGGCCTTCCCAGCACCACCACCACCGCACCCACCACCACTGCGTCGCCTGCCACGGCGGAGTCCTCCGCCTCCAATCCGCTCACCGCCGCCATCCTTGGACTGCAGCGCCAGATGGGGCAGTTCGCCACGCGCCTCTCCGCTCTGGAGGGGCGCACCTCGTCGTCCGTCACTGGACTGTCCGCGAGCAGTCCACCCCTGGTGTCATTTCCCTACGGCATCCCGGGCTACGGTGGCCTTCCGGCGGCGACGGCGCGGCAGCGGCCACCACCGGGTCCGTCGTGATCCACACCACGGCGCTGCCTGCGCCCCAGGTACCGTCCGCTCCGCTGCCCATTACCCAGATCCCTTTTCCGCATTCGCCATCGCCGCTGCCGACGTTCAGTGCACCGCCACCGACGAACCACTACGACAGCTACTCCGACGGTCGCGCCTACTCCGACGACCGCGGCGTGCCGGGGCACTACGAGGGCCACCGGCCACCCGGACGCCCGTGGCGTACCCCGCTTCCAGAAGCTGTCCTTCCCGACGTTCGACGGGGCGGACGACCCTCTGGCGTGGCTGAACAAGTGTGAGCACTTCTTCCGCGCCCAGCGCACGCCGGAGGTCGACAAGGTGTGGCTCGCGTCGTTCCACATGAACGGCGTGGCCCAGCACTGGTACTGCATGCTGGAGCGCGACGCCGGAGACGTCAGCAACATCTCCTGGCCCCTCTTCAAAGCGTTCTGCCACCAGCGCTTCGGACCGCCGCTCGCCACCAACCACCTCGCCGACTTGGCGCGGCTGCCGTTTCCGGGCTCGGTGGCTGGGTACCAGGAGGCGTTCCAGGCCCGGATGGCGCACGCCGGGCCACTCTCTCCGCTCCAGCAGGTCCAGCTCTTCACCGGTGGCCTTTCGGACCCGATCTGCACCGACGTCGAGCTACAAGGCCCTACGGATCTTCAGCGCGCCATGGGCTTGGCCCGTGCCTACGAACGGCGCGCCGGAACACAGGCGGCGCCCGCTGCTGCTCGCCCACCGCGCCCTCCGGCGCGTCCTCAGCTGCCCGCGCTGCCGGCACCGGCACCTCCAGCCCCGGCCGCGCCTGTGAACGCGGCACCGGCGTCGCTGCCCGCGCCTCCACATCCGTTCCGTCACCTCTCGCCCACGGAGATGGCGGAACGTCGGCGGCAGGGCCTGTGTTACAACTGCGATGAGCAGTACGTGCGCGGGCACAAGTGTCAGCGCCTGTTCTACCTGGAGGTCACCGACTTCGACGACACCGAGCCTCCCCTGCCGGATGAAGACCACGCCCCCGGGGAGTCGCGGGACGAGCTTCCGCCGCTCATTTCCCTCTCGGCGATCACCGGCATCCGGACTGAAGACACGATGCAGGTCCGGGTGTCCATTGGCAACTACGAGCTCATGACCCTCATCGACTCCGGGTCGACACATAACTTCATCAGCTCGGGGGCGGCGCGCCACATAGGCCTCCACTTCAACGACAGCCAAGGCGCCCATGTGGTGGTCGCTAACGGGGACCGCGTCGCTTGTCGCGGCCTCGCCCACGACGTCGCCATCCGCATCGGCGACGAGTACTTCAACGTCGACTGCTACGCCATACCGCTCGACTGCTATGACATGGTGTTGGGCGTCAAGTACCTGCGCACGTTGGGCCCCATTCTATGGGACTTTGACGACCTCTGCATGGCCTTATGGCACCACGACAAGCGCGTCTTGTGGAAGGGGATCGGGTCCACGCGGACCGACATTCCTCCCACTGGGCGCCTCCACGTCGCGACCGGCACCGAGCCCGCCCTCTTCGACCGTCTCCTGGAGTCCTTCGCCGACATCTTCAAGCCACCGTCGGGCCTGCCGCCACCGTGCGCCTGTGACCATCGGATCCACTTGCTGCCAAACACAGCGCCCGTGGCGGTCCGTCCGTACCGCTATCCCCAGCTCCAGAAGGACGAGCTGGAGGCGCAGTGCAAGACCATGCTGGAGCAGGGCCTCATACGTCCCAGCACGTCGCCCTTCTCCGCGCCCGTACTCCTCGTCAAGAAAGCCGACGCGACGTGGCGCTTTTGCGTGGACTACCGCGCTCTCAACGACCATACGGTGAAGGACAAGTTCCCCATCCCTGTGGTGGAGGAACTCATCGACGAGCTGCACGACGCACGGTTCTTCACCAAACTTGATCTGCGCGCCGGCTACCATCAGGTGCGCGTCCACCCGGATGACATCGAGAAGACCGCATTCCGGACGCATCACGGGCACTTTGAGTTCCTCGTGATGCCGTTCGGCCTCACCAACGCGCCGGCGACGTTCCAAAGCCTGATGAACGCGGTCCTGCAACCCTTCCTTCGTAAGTGCGTCCTGGTGTTTTTTGACGACATATTGATTTATAGCAAGACGTGGACCGAGCACCTGCAACACCTGCGCGCCGTCTTCACCGTCCTACACGAGCACCAACTCCGGATCAAACGCTCCAAGTGCGCCTTCGCCACGTCCTCCGTGGCCTACCTCGGCCATGTCATCTCGGCGTCCGGGGTGGCCATGGACGGTGACAAGGTGGAGGCCGTGGCCTCCTGGCCACAGCCAGCGTCGGCGCGCGGCTTGCGCGGTTTCCTCGGCCTCGCCAGGTACTACCGGCGCTTCATCAAGGACTTCGGCACGGTGGCCGTGCCCCTCACCAAACTTCTTCGCAAGGAGGGGTTCCGCTGGACCGACGAGGCGACCGCGGCGTTCGCCGCGCTCAAGGAGGCTTTGTCCACGGCGCCAGTGCTGCACCTCCCCGACTTCACCAAGGCCTTCATGGTGGATTGCGACGCCTCCGGGACAGGCTTCGGCGCCGTGCTCCACCAAGGCGCTGGACCGCTGGCGTTCTTCAGCAAGACCTTCGCCGCGCGGCACTTGAAGGTGGCGGCGTACGAGCGTGAGCTCATTGGGCTCGTGCAGGCGGTTCGCCATTGGCGGCCCTACCTCTGGGGTCGCCAGTTCGTCGTGCGCACGGATCACTACGCGCTGAAATATATGCTCGACCAGCGCCTATCGACGGTGCCTCAGCACCAATGGATCAATGCTTTGTCTCGGCGCCAATACGATGTCGAGCACCTGGCCGTGCTGTCCGCACCGACGTTCAGCCTCTTCGACGACCTCCGCGCGGAGCTGCAGGCCGATGCGCAACTGCGCCAGCTGCGCGACTCCATCGCCACTACACGCGGCGAGCCATGGCACGTCCAGGACGGCCTAATCCTCAAGGGCGCGTGCGTCTATGTGCCCCCGACGTCCAACCTGCTCTAGGTGGTGCTTCAGCTCGCGCACACGGCAGGGCATGAAGGCGTCCAGAGGACGCTCCAACGACTACGCCGCGACTTCGCCGTGGATCACGACCGCGTTGTGGTCTGGGACTTCGTCCGCTCCTGCCCGACGTGCCAGAAGAACAAAACGGAGGCCCTGCACCCGGCCGGGCTACTGCAGCCTCTCGACGTCCCCACACAGGTCTGGTCTGACATTTCGATCGACTTTGTTGAAGGCCTTCCCAAGGTGAACGGCAAGAGCGTGATCCTCACCGTGGTGGACCGCTTTTCCAAGTACGCGCACTTCCTTCCCTTGGGCCACCCTTATACGGCGTCATCAGTCGCGCGCGCGTTCTTCAACGACGTGGTTCGCCTTCACGGGTTTCCGATCTCGATCGTGAGCGACCGCGACCCTGTCTTCACAGGACATGTCTGGAGGGACCTCTTCAAGATGGCCGGGGTGCAGCTCCGCATGAGCACCGCCTTCCATCCGCAGACCGACGGGCAGTCCGAGGCGGTGAACAAGACTATCGCAATGTACTTAAGGTGCATCACCGGCGACCGGCCTCGTGCGTGGCTCGACTGGCTCCCCTGGGCCGAATATTGCTACAACACGGCGTTCCACTCGGCGCTGCGCACGACTCCATTTCAGGTGGTCTACGGGCGGCCGCCACCGGCGCTACTTCCCTACACACCGGCCATAGCGCGCACTGCAACGGTGGACGGTCTCCTGCAGGACCGTGACGCCTTCCTCGCCGACGTCCGCGACCGTCTTCTCCAGGCTCAGAACTACGCCAAGCGCTACTACGACGCGCACCACCGTGCCTTGACGTTCGACGTCGGGGATTGGGTTCTACTCCGCCTTCTTCATCGTCCGGCCCAATCCCTTGTGCCTGACCGGCGCGGCAAGCTTAGCCCGCGCTACGCTGGGCCGTTCCAGGTGCGGGAGCGCATTGGCGACGTCGCCTACCGCCTGCAACTACCGGACGGCGCCCGCATCCACGACGTCTTCCACGTCAGCGTCTTGAAGCCCTTCCATGGTGTGCCTCCGACAACCACTCCGGCGCTGCCTCCCTGCGCAACGGTCAGCTTCTGGAGGTTCCCGAACGTGCCATGCGTGCTCAGCTGCGCCGCGGGGTGTGGCACGTGCTCATCCAATGGGCAGGGCTGCCGGAAGCTGACGCCACCTGGGAGCCGGTTGAGGAGTTCCGCGCGGCCTACCCGGACTTCCAGCTCGCGGACGAGCTGTTTGTCGACGGCGGGAGTGATGTTATGGTGGGCCGCGTCTACCAGCGCCGCAAGCGGAGCCGTGGCTGAACGGGCCAAACGACGTACGCGGAGGACATGCGGCTGCATGGTGGTCACGGCCACGGGCTCCAGCAGTACCTTGAGTTTAGGATCTCAGATTCACGTTTGTTATTCATTTGAGTTTGTTAGTCAGTCAGTAAAGTGTGGAACGCTCGGCTATATAGCCTAAACGATGGAATAATGAAAAAGGCAGCTAGAGATTGAATTAATCTCTCTTGCTCCTAAACCCATTGTCGCTCTGTGTTCGACGCCGGCCTTCAGGACGGCGTCGCGCGCTCGCCGCCGAGAACCCAAGCCACGCCCTCCCATCTCCCACGATTACTTCTTGAGAGGAACGAGTAGTGATCGCAACAGTAGGCTAGAGTTGAAACCCAGCAGAAGCAATTTGTGGAATGCAACGAGTAGACTAATAGCTACCAACAGTCCAACACTGCCACGGAAAACTTGCAAAATTCTGAAGATCACAGGATTTAATATCAATACTGAAATTACAGTCATTACGCTGAAAAATATCGAACCAACTGCTTGCAGATTAGAATAATAGAAAAAAGAACATTACATCTAATAAAAGAATTACCTTGGGCAATGGTGCTGGGGCATATGTATCATCATCCTCTGCAATTACTATCACCTCATCACCCTCTTGCAAAACATAACAATCATCAGGGTTTAAAATAATCTTGCCCCCATAAGATGCCACTTTTATGCCACATGGAACAGCATCAGGAAAGCTAATCAGCACATCTTCAAATCGCATTCCATCCAACTTAGGCCATCTCTTAATGTAGAATTCACAGTTCTCAAAACCAAGAATATCTTCCCATATCTGTGTATTAAACTCAAATGATCTTTCAAATAGTATTAAGAAATTATTAACTACAAAGGGCGTACCCGACTATATGTAAATTCCTGAGCTATCACTAGCATTCGATCAGACAGATAATCATAGTAAGAATTCTATAGATGTAGGTATGACTAAAATCTACAGCCACTAGTTTAGTTTCACAAAAATCTGTGGTTCTAAGCTAAAGAAAATAAGTATAGAGAAAAGAGGAATTGGAAAAAAAAGTTTGCACGAAGGATATCAAAAATGTGAATGGCAATAGATAGCCTATATACCAGATCATGCGGTCATGTATGTCCGGAAATCTTGAATGAAAGATTGTAAGTTAAGCATATAAAATGTTTCTATGGCACGTGTACCTTTTTAAACTTAGTAAACAGACTTTACTAAATGATCTTCTAGATGCACATGAGTATTTTGCAACAGAACAATAACTAGAATCCAACAGAATGCCAAAAGAAGTTCCTTTTAATGAGTTTAATGTCACAGGCACAACCAGATGGTCAGATTTCCATCTACTAAGCTTAGTGGGTTGATTTTGTGCTGGTGCAAACACAGAAGGATGTGGATATCCAGTAAGGATTCTTATCTAAACAAAGTGACAGCATTTAGTATTCATTGTTGGTTAGAAGGAAACCTGAGCAAGGCCTGGCTGACGTGCACACTGTATCATCAATCGTCCAATCACATCATGCGCGACAACCGTTTCCACAAGATCTCCACCAACAAGTTTGACTAGAACTTCATTGTCGAGATCACTAAGCTCAACTACTATGTGACCACTTAGTCCCTCTTTAACTCCAGTCAAACTCAAGACTGTTCGCAGTGCCCGTGCATCACTCTGCAAAAAGGGTGCAATGATGTACGGAAGAGCTTTCAAGAACAGCATAGCTTGATCAGAGAAGCTTACCTGGTCAGCGTTTCCTTCTTCAGCAAGAACAACAATTGCTCGCGCCTTTGAAACTGAGACCTTGTGCATGAAGGGATATTTAGTTGAAAAATAGCACATATAGAAAGAAGTGAAGTGGTATCCAGGAACTAACTTACATGTATATTACAATCATCCTATCACTGTCAACAGACCATAATTTCATATTAACAATCAAGGATGCCAGAAGATCAAATTTCAAGACTGAGAAAAAGTATGTCTAAATGTATGTATTTACCTTTTTCAAGTCAGCGAGTATCAGAGGGCTTCCACTTCTACATATTACAGCTGTTCCTTTCAAGTCAAACTCCATTTTAGCAATGTCTGCTTCCATTTCCTCTTTGTCTCTCTCAGCCATCACTACAATGGTCCCACCTCCCAAGCTTTCATTAGCAATGGCAATTTGGTTCAGCAAAGATCCCTATTGCCACCAAATGAAAGGGATTACACCATAAAATATGGAGAAATGCAACCTTTTGTTCTTATAACAAGATGACGTGTAACAAAGTAGTTATGTAAGTTAGCTTCAGGGAACCAAAGTTGCCAAAAGTGTGCATCAAAATTATCTCGGAATATGCACGATACTATGACAAATACTATATGGTTTTGCCATTATAGGAATAACTGTGAAACAACCTTATAGGGCTCTTAATAAACAAATTAGTGAGTAGTACAACATTCCAAGAATTAGAACAAAGAGAACAGCAATACATCTAACATACACAGAAAAATTGAACGAAAACATTAACAAAGGTTCATTCAAAGATTACCAGCTTATCGCTCCATCCAAGAATTAGAGTGTGGCTCTGCTCTATGACTTCACTTCTTCCTTTCCTCAAAGAATCAAACTTCTCAGAGATTGAATCGGTGACAAGACCAAGCATCATAGCAAAAACCAACATCCCACCAATACTAATTGAAACCGAAACCAGCTTGGGTCCAAAACCCTCAGCATTGGCATGGTTCCCCGAGTCAGCAACAAAGGTCCAGGAAAGCCAAAGACAATCAGATAAGCTATCATCAGTCACACCATACAGAGCCAGCCCACCAAGAGCAATTAGTAACAACGTAGCAACAAGCAGGACCAACGGTTTAGCATACGGATGAAGTGACAAAAATATATCGACTCTGTATGCAAACCGCTTGTTTATGGGAACTTCTTCGGAGTCACGTGAGCTCCTTATCTTTGACACAAGATCCACGTACTTGAGAATGAGGAGTGGTGCGTATAGTACCGAAAGCGAGATAAGCAGGGAGAGGTTCTTAAGGCTTCTGTTCTGCGTGGTACTGTTAGCATCCTGATAAAACAGATTAATGCTGCTCGTATCCAGTGAGGGGTCTACAATGCATGCCTGAAGTTTTGCAGTAGCTACAGCCAGCTGCTCCTGAAACAATCGCAATGAAACAGGGTATAAAATCAATCAAAGGAATGTACAAGTGTTTCACGAATTCACGTAGTGCAAGGTAACTAAGTGTGGTCCCGTACCTGCAGATGGTAAACCTGATCGTGCAACGAGAAGTTCCGGCGGAGAAGGGAGGCCAGGCACAGTAAAATAACCTGCGGCGAACAGATTCCACGATTAAACAACCCGAGTCAACAAAAGTCAAGCACGTAAAACCCCAGCGAGTCCACCCATTTCTCACCAACGCGGAGAGCACCCCGGACCAACGCGGAGCGATCGCCGACGCCGCGAGCTTCCTCCCGTGCACCGGCGCGGACGTCGGGGGCGCCGCTTGCTCGGAGGCAGCCGTACGGACATCCTCGCGGCGGACGCCGGCGTACCGGGGGTCACGGCGGCGCGGCGCGGACGGAGGGGTCGACGGCGGCGGCGTCAGCTGCTGCTGCTGCTCCGGCGGTGGGTGCGGAGAGCGGGAACGGGAGCGTGGGGTAGGAGGCGGGCGGCGGTCGGCGAGGGAGTAGGCTGAGTAGGGATTGGAGGAGCGGTAGGTGGAGGGGAAGGGCGTCCTGGGGATCCGCGCCCTGGAGGAAGGCAGGAACGGCGGCGCCGGCGGGAAGAACCAGTCCCGGTGCGGCGGCGCCGGCGCCGGCGACGAGGAGTCGGGGTCCAGGGCCATTTTGGGGAATTCCCGGGGGCGTTGGTACCACTGCTGATGTGTGGGGACTGCGGCGAGAGAGAGAAGGACAGGAATGTCTGCGTTTGTTCGCGCGCGGCTTGCTTGTTGGTTGGTCTCCGGGAAACCATTAGACATTAGGCCGTGTCATTGACTTTTTTAGCTTTTTCTTAATCGGAATTCGATAGCTAAAGATGATTTTCGTATGGTTCTTCCTCTGATTGATGCCAAAATTTTGGATTCTTTTTTCTTCTTCTCGAGACTCCGTAGATGCTGCTATTGTCATTCATGATTGGAATAGGCTTGCTCTTTTTAGTTGCTGCTCGAATAAAGTAGTTCAACGATATAATAAGTTCTGACTTATTCTCACTGTTCTAAATTATAATTCGTTTGATTTTTTACTCTAAATTTAACTGTTCGTCTTATTTCAAAAAATTATGTAAACATAGTCAAATTTAAGTCATTCTTGAAGAACTTTTGTTAATAAAGTAAGTCATGACAAAAGAAGTAATATTTAGCATAAATTTCTAAATAAGACGAGCGATCAAATTTGAGGTCAAAAAAAATCAAACGAACTATAATTTAAAACGGATTTAGTATATAATTACACGTATATTTGATATTAGGAGGACCGAGCATCGTGTAGTGAGTAAGCAACCCTCCCTATCATTTTTTTTGTTATACTAAAAAAATGTTCAACCACTTTCTGGTTGGGAAATTGAGCGATGGTTTAGTTTATCATGTTATTAACTTGTTTCAAATACAATAATACATTATAGACAAAATTCATATATGAATATGTATATGACATACTAGATAGTTTTCAAAAGACGAGATAATACTATTTTCTTTCTTGAGTTTTCAAATGGTATCCATATAATGTTTCTATTTATTAGCTCTGTGATATGACTCAAAATTGTTTTTTAATAATGAAACAAAGTTCTAGCTTCTACCATACGGAGATGATATACGGCTGAATGACTTAAAATTAATAAATCCCACCAATACTAATTGAAACCGAAACCAGCTTGGGTCCAAAACCCTCAGCATTGGCATGGTTCCCCGAGTCAGCAACAAAGGTCCAGGAAAGCCAAAGACAATCAGATAAGCTATCATCAGTCACACCATACAGAGCCAGCCCACCAAGAGCAATTAGTAACAACGTAGCAACAAGCAGGACCAACGGTTTAGCATACGGATGAAGTGACAAAAATATATCGACTCTGTATGCAAACCGCTTGTTTATGGGAACTTCTTCGGAGTCACGTGAGCTCCTTATCTTTGACACAAGATCCACGT
This sequence comes from Miscanthus floridulus, assembly GCF_019320115.1. NCBI lineage: Eukaryota > Viridiplantae > Streptophyta > Magnoliopsida > Poales > Poaceae > Miscanthus > Miscanthus floridulus. Next base: position 2,066,817 of record NC_089581.1, on the reverse strand, counting down.
ACTTGAGAATGAGGAGTGGTGCGTATAGTACCGAAAGCGAGATAAGCAGGGAGAGGTTCTTAAGGCTTCTGTTCTGCGTGGTACTGTTAGCATCCTGATAAAACAGATTAATGCTGCTCGTATCCAGTGAGGGGTCTACAATGCATGCCTGAAGTTTTGCAGTAGCTACAGCCAGCTGCTCCTGAAACAATCGCAATGAAACAGGGTATAAAATCAATCAAAGGAATGTACAAGTGTTTCACGAATTCACGTAGTGCAAGGTAACTAAGTGTGGTCCCGTACCTGCAGATGGTAAACCTGATCGTGCAACGAGAAGTTCCGGCGGAGAAGGGAGGCCAGGCACAGTAAAATAACCTGCGGCGAACAGATTCCACGATTAAACAACCCGAGTCAACAAAAGTCAAGCACGTAAAACCCCAGCGAGTCCACCCATTTCTCACCAACGCGGAGAGCACCCCGGACCAACGCGGAGCGATCGCCGACGCCGCGAGCTTCCTCCCGTGCACCGGCGCGGACGTCGGGGGCGCCGCTTGCTCGGAGGCAGCCGTACGGACATCCTCGCGGCGGACGCCGGCGTACCGGGGGTCACGGCGGCGCGGCGCGGACGGAGGGGTCGACGGCGGCGGCGTCAGCTGCTGCTGCTGCTCCGGCGGTGGGTGCGGAGAGCGGGAACGGGAGCGTGGGGTAGGAGGCGGGCGGCGGTCGGCGAGGGAGTAGGCTGAGTAGGGATTGGAGGAGCGGTAGGTGGAGGGGAAGGGCGTCCTGGGGATCCGCGCCCTGGAGGAAGGCAGGAACGGCGGCGCCGGCGGGAAGAACCAGTCCCGGTGCGGCGGCGCCGGCGCCGGCGACGAGGAGTCGGGGTCCAGGGGCATTTTGGGGAATTCCCGGGGGCGTTGGTACCACTGCTGATGTGTGGGGACTGCGGCGAGAGAGAGAGAAGGACAGGAATGTCTGCGTTTGTTCGCGCGCGGCTTGCTTGTTGGTTGGTCTCCGTGAAACCATTAGACATTAGGCCGTGTCATTGACTTTTTTAGCTTTTTCTTAATCGGAATTCGATAGCTAAAGATGATTTTCGTATGGTTCTTCCTCTGATTGATGCCAAAATTTTGGATTCTTTTTTCTTCTTCTCGAGACTCCGTAGATGCTGCTATTGTCATTCATGATTGGAATAGGCTTGCTCTTTTTAGTTGCTGCTCGAATAAAGTAGTTCAACGATATAATAAGTTCTGACTTATTCTCACTGTTCTAAATTATAATTTGTTTGATTTTTTACTCTAAATTTAACCGTTCGTCTTATTTCAAAAAATTATGTAAACATAGTCAAATTTAAGTCATTCTTGAAGAACTTTTGTTAATAAAGTAAGTCATGACAAAAGAAGTAATATTTAGCATAAATTTCTAAATAAGACGAGTGATCAAATTTGAGATAAAAAAATCAAACGAACTATAATTTAAAACAGATTTAGTATATAATTACACGTATATTTGATATTAGGAGGACCGAGCATCGTGTAGTGAGTAAGCAACCCTCCCTATCATTTTTTTTGTTATACTAAAAAAATGTTCAACCACTTTCTGGTTGGGAAATTGAGCGATGGTTTAGTTTATCATGTTATTAACTTGTTTCAAATACAATAATACATTATAGACAAAATTCATATATGAATATGTATATGACATACTAGATAGTTTTCAAAAGACGAGATAATACTATTTTCTTTCTTGAGTTTTCAAATGGTATCCATATAATGTTTCTATTTATTAGCTCTGTGATATGACTCAAAATTGTTTTTTAATAATGAAACAAAGTTCTAGCTTCTACCATACGGAGATGATATACGGCTGAATGACTTAAAATTAATAAAACTAGCCGGCAACCCCGCGCTTTGCGCGGGCAACAGTGGGAAAAAAAGGTTGATACTGCGGCAAAAAAAAACAGGTTGGTACTTGTCGGGGACCTAATACCGGGGTACCCCAGAAGGTGGAACCGATAACCACCAAACGTAAAAAACTTCTGGACGCATAAGGGCGCCATGTCATCCTTTGTTCGAATGACAGGAGTTCGGTTCCGCCTCGCCCGACACCCTTGGGACGGGCTCGGTCTCGCCCGAGGACCGAGGGATAAACTCCGTCTCGCCCGACGCCTTGAGGACGGGCTCGGTCTCGCCCGAGGGCTGAGGGATGAGTTCCGTCTCGCCCGATCCCGGAGGGGTGGGGTCATCCTCACCCGACGCCTTTGTGGGATAACCCTGCCTCGCCCCAAAGGCTCAAGGCTAATCTCCGTCTCGCCCGACGCCTATAGGGCGGGCTCGGTCTCGCCCGAGGGCTAAGGGATAGATTCCGCCTCGCCCGATCCCGGAGGGATAGGGTTAGTCTCGCCCCAGAGATAGGGACTGGCCTCCGTCTCATCCGACGGCCCAGAACGAGCCTCGCCCTGATCGATATCTATCCCTCATAATGATGGGTACAGGACGAGACAAGACGTTCGGGTCAACCATGGCTCCAACGACCATACCCTGCACCCTGACAGGAAAAGAACTGCCAGGGAACGACAGGACTGACGCTTTAGACCCTTCCGGGCGCCGCAGAGCCCAAAAGGTATTACAGGCGCGTGCACCTCACTCTGTAGAGTTGTAGGCGCCGCCTTCAGCTCTGGGACGCGGAACCCAACGAAGATATACGACAACCGCTACACTCCAAGAACGGATTTGCTATCTCCATGAACGACGGATACCCCGTCACCGCGCTGTGGACCCGAGGAAGCAGAGGGGGGCCCTCTTCCCGACCCCTCAGGTCCTCCAAGTCAGAGAGCCTAGGCCACGGCGCTGCACCGGACCCCGACCCCGAATCCTCCCAACAGGAATCATGGGAACCAGAAGGCGTGTGGAGCAAGGCTGGGGGGAGGCCCCTAAGTCAAAACCACTGTACTACAGCCCATACCCTGGGGGCAGCATGCTGTGACTGATCTGACATCCTACAGAGATATTGACGACATCTTAAGCACTTATCTTCCTTCGCACTCATGAGAAGGGAGGACCTGACCAGGTAGACATGAGCCACAAGGTAAGTAGAGTACGCATCCTGGAGCTCTCACCCTTGTAAAGCCAGCCCTTCATCTATAAAAGGGGAGGCATATCCTCCACCAAAGGGACGGGCAAAAAATAGGACCGAACAATAGAACACATTCACACACATTCAAGCAGCTACGAAGCTCTTGACCACCTTTCAATCCTTCGATCAGAGACTTGGGACCAGTCCCTCTCTCGGCAGTTTGTATCCCTTACTACAGATCGTTACGGTGCTAATAACACAAGCAGCAACAAACTGGACGTAGGGACGTTCAGCCCGAACCAGTATAAATCCTGTGTCCTTTAGCGCACCATCCGAGCCTAACGCGCATTACTATAAATTTACTTGCCGGTGCTTGTACGAAACACCGACAGTTGGCGCGCCAGGTAGGGGCTTTGCGCGTTCCAAATCAGGTCTCGGATGGCCACCCACGCAATCACCTGGGTCCCGGGCGCACACGTGCGTTTCGGCGACCTGGATTTCATCATCACACTAGGAGGAGAGCTGGCGCTGACTCATTCAGCCGCTCCCTCTCCCCCTTCGATCAACCTCAGTCGTCTCAGGCTTAGGGGCCCACCGGGCAACTCCCGGGGAGTCCCGTCGCCCAAGGAGACCTCTCAAAACACCACCATGTGTTCGGAAGGGTCCGGATGGAGCGCCCCGACAGCGTTTCCGTTCGGCCTCCGCAACGTTGCGGCGACCGCTGGCCGTCTTCTGGCGCTGCGTGTGGTTCAACCACCCACGGACATCGAGTTCGTGGGGGCGATTGAGCGGGATACGGAGACCCTCTACGAGCTCCTTAACGAGGAGCCTGTATCCCTCTCCAGCTCAGATTCCAGTAGGGGGAGCCACCACCCTTCCCGGGAATGCTACGTGACGCAGACCCCCGAGGGTCACGTCGAAAGCGTCTCCAAGGAAGAGGCCACCCCTACAAACAATCCTGACAGCAGATCCGGGGAAGAAGGGACAGCCCCATCTCGCCTAAGGATGGAGCAGCTAAGGGCTCGTCAGCAAGAGATCGATGAGGCCGGGCAAGGGCTCGCACGGGAATACGCGGACATCAATCGCGAGATTGAACGCCGCAAAGACGGGGGGCGCGCGCGCGCCACGGCCCGCACCGTACATCAAAGGATCCTCACTGACGATGGGGCCTTTCCTCACTTCACTCGAGCCAGCCAGAACATCGCCGCAGCAACCGCCTTGCTGCATGGCCTCCCGGAGGCCGCGACGTCCGAGGATCGACGCGCTTATCGGGAGATCCGCACGTTGCTCGAGCGTGCAGCCGCGCAGCAGGCGGAAAGTTCGTTGTCTCGACGACGCGAACCGGACACCAGCCAGCGCGCACCCTCAGTGCGTCCCACCAAGGACGCATCCGTACACCAAACACCGCCAGCCGGCGGGCAGCCTTCCGTCGTCCCTGTGCATCAACGCCTCGGCCGTGGCCGCGACGTGCGCAACATCATCAACGCCCGGAGGCGTGCCCACGGCGACGAGGGAGAAGCAGCGTGCCGCGGCTATCATCCCCGACGTGGCGGGCGCTACGACAGCAACGAGGACCGAAGCCCGAGCCCCGTCCTACCAGGCCCTCCGGCCTTTGGCCGGCACATCCTCAACGCTGCGTTCCCCCTAAGGTATCGACCACCTACCAACATTCCTAAATATTCTGGCGAAACAAATCCCGGGCTTTGGCTCGAGGACTATCGGCTTGCATGTCAGGCCGGTGGTGCGAGTGATGACAACTTCATTATTCGCAATCTCCCGCTGTTCTTGGCCGACTCGGCGCGAGCATGGCTGGAGCACCTACCGCCCAATGCTATTCAGAGTTGGGCGGATCTGACTGAGATCTTCGTGGGTAACTTCCAGGGCACGTACAAACGCCCTGGAAACCCATGGGACCTCAAGAACTGCCGTCAGAAGGCCGATGAAACCCTCCGCGGGTACATCCGGCGCTTCTCCCGACAGTGCAACGAGCTCCCAAACGTCGCCGACGCCGACGTGATAGGAGCCTTTCTGTCCGGAACAACCTGCGAATCCCTGGTCCACAAGCTAGGACGCAGGGGCCCGCGAACTACCAAGGAACTTCTGGACATCGCCACCAGTCACGCCTCTGGAGAGGAGGCGGTCGGAGCCATCTTTGATCGCTCCGACGGAAAAACAAGGCGGGATGAGGACGCCCGCGAAGGCGCCTCCAACCATCCCGCCAAAGGGAAAAATAAGAAGCAACGGCGCGACAACTCACTCGCGGCCGCTGCCGACCGCAAAAGTGGCCGGAAGCCCGCGGAGGGCACTCCGAACCACTTCGAGAAAATGCTCGAGGGGCCATGCCCAAACCACGCCTTCCCGGCCAAGCACCTATACAAGGAATGCGGCCTTATGCGCAAATACTTGGCAGGGGGCCTTAACAAGGAGGAGCAGGGGAAGGAGCCCGTTCCCACCACTAACGACACGGAGGAGAAGGACGACGCCTTCCCAACTCCAACCGGGGCCCTCATGATCTTCGGAGGATCAACGGCCTACGACTCCAGGCGCCGCCAGAAGGTCGCACGTCGAGAGGTCTATACCGCTGGACCGGCTATGCCAGCTTATCTCCGGTGGTCGGAATCCGCCATAACTTTCGACCGGACCGACCATCCGGATGCCATCCCACACCCGGGAAGGTACCCGCTTGTCGTCGACCCGATCGTCGGCCCAAAGCGGCTCACCAAGGTACTGATGGATGGGGGCAGCGGCCTCAACATCATGTACGCTAAGACGCTCGACGAGATGGGCGTCGACCGAACGCACCTCCGTCCCGTTCGAGCACCTTTCCATGGCGTCGTGCCTGGAAGGCAAGCCGTGCCACTGGGGCAAATTGACCTGCCCGTCACTTTTGGGGATCGATCCAATTACCGGACCGAGACCCTCACCTTCGATGTAGTGGGGTTCCCGGGGACTTTCCACGCCATTCTGGGACGACCATGTTACGCGAAGTTCATGGCCGTACCCAATTACACATACCTGAAGCTGAAGATGCCGGGCCCCCGTGGGGTCATCACCATCGGCACCTCCTTCCAGCGCGCTTACGAGTGCGAGGTCGAATGCTGCGGACACGCATCCGCGGTCATCGCGTCCGAAGAGCTCGCCACCCTGAGGGAGGAGGTCATTGAAGGGACACCCGACGCAAAGAAGTCGTCTGGATCGTTCGAATCAGCAGAGGGTTCCAGGGACGTCCTTCTGGATCCTAGTAGCTCCGAGGGTAAAAAAGTCCGAATCGGGACCGCGCTCTCCTCCACATAGGAAAGCGCGCTCGTCGACTTCCTCCGCGCTAACAAGGACATCTTTGCGTGGAAACCCTCGGATATGCCGGGCATCCCGAGGGAGGTCGCCGAGCATACTCTCCAAATCCTCCCGGGATCCAAGCCGGTGAAACAACGCCTGCGCCGCTTCGACGAGGAGAAACGCAGGGCCATCGGCGAGGAGATAGCCAAACTATTGGCCGCAGGATTCATTAAGGAAGTGTACCACCCAGAGTGGTTAGCAAATCCTGTTCTTGTCCGGAAAAAGAGCGGGAAATGGAGGATGTGTGTTGATTATACTGGCCTCAACAAATCGTGTCCAAAGGATCCATTTCCTTTGCCACGAATAGACCAAATAGTCGACTCCACCTCGGGGTGCGAAACCCTCTGTTTCCTTGACGCATACTCAGGTTATCATCAAATCGCGATGAAAGAGTCCGACCAGCTCGCGACATCTTTTATCACGCCCTTTGGATCATTTTGCTACGTTTCAATGCCGTTTGGTCTGAAGAACGCTGGGGCAACGTACCAGCGCTGTATGCTTAGTTGCTTCGGAGATCTCATCGGGCGAACCGTTGAGGCCTATGTCGACGACATTGTAGTCAAGTCCAAGCGGGCTGACCACCTTGTCGCCGATCTCGAACGCACCTTTGCGAAACTCCGAGCGAACGGCATCAAACTCAATCCCGAAAAATGTGTTTTCGGGGTCCCGAGGGGCATGCTGCTCGGCTTCATCGTCTCCGAGCGTGGCATCGAGGCCAACCCAGAGAAAATATCAGCCATCACGAGGATGGGCCCGATCCAAAACATAAAGGGGGTTCAGCGGATCACCGGGTGCCTTGCCGCTCTCAGTCGATTCATTTCACGCCTCGGCGAACGAGGGCTCCCCCTTTATCGACTCCTGAAGAAAACTGACCGCTTCGAGTGGACAGCCGAGGCTCAGGAAGCACTTGACATGGTTAAACGATTTTTAACTAAGCCGCCGGTTCTGGTTCCTCCATGCGATGGAGAATCTCTCCTACTATATATATCGGCCACCACCCAAGTGGTTAGCTCCGCCTTAATAGTAGAGCGAGAAGAAGAGGGGCACGCCTTCAAGGTGCAGCGCCCTGTTTATTTCATCAGCGAGGTGTTATCCGACTCCAAAACCCGCTACTCCCAGATCCAGAAACTCCTCTACACCGTCCTCATCACCAAAAGGAAGCTACGCCACTACTTCGAGTCGCACCCTGTGACAGTAGTGACGTCGTTCCCCCTCGGCGAGGTCGTTCGTAGCCATGACGCTACGGGAAGAACTGCAAAATGGGCACTCGAGCTGATGGATCAGGGCATTTCTTATGTCCCCCGAACGGCGATCAAATCTCAGGCATTAGCTGACTTCATCGCGGAGTGGACCGAAGGTCCAGATGCCACCAGCAGCCGTCGATCAAGAGTACTGGATAATGTACTTCGACGGATCGCTGATGAAGAAGGGCGCCGGAGCGGGACTAGTCTTTGTATCCCCCCTCGGGGTCCACATGAGGTACATGGTTCGACTTCATTTTCCTTCATCAAACAATACTGCAGAATACGAAGCGCTCATCAACGGCCTACGAATCGCCATCGAGCTGGGCATCCGACGCCTTGATGTCAGGGGCGACTCTCAGCTGGTCGTCAACCAGGTCATGAAGGAGTCGGGCTGCCACGATACCAAGATGGAGGCGTACTGTCAGGAGGTCCGACGTCTGGAAGACAAATTCGACGGCCTCGAACTCAATCATATCCCCAGGCGCCTCAACGAAGCGGCCGATACACTCGCAAAGGCAGCATCCAGCCGAGAGCCGGTTCCAGCAGGCGTCTTCGCCAGTGATCAACACAAACCCTCGGTACGCTATGCGGGGTCGGAACAAGCCAACGATGGCCCTTCTAGTCCGACCCCCAAGGCCGATCCACCAACTGTTCCTCCCGACCCCGAGGTCATGGAGCTCGAAGAAGACCCAACAATGGAGTCCGATCCTCCCAATGACTGGAGAACGCTTTACCTCGACTATCTCCTCCACGACGTACTACCAACCGACAAGACAGAAGCCCGACGGCTTGCGCGACGCGCCAGATCCTTCGTTCTTGTAGAGGGCGAACTCTACAAGCGAAGTCACATCGGAATTCTTCAACTTTGCATCCCTGGCGAACAGGGAAAACTCCTACTGAGCGACATCCACGGTGGAGCATGCGGTCACCATGCCGCACCGAGAACCTTGGTTGGGAAGGCATTCCGACAGGGTTTCTATTGGCCCACCGCAGTAGCCGATGCCGAGCAAATTGTACGCACCTGCGAAGGGTGTCAATACTACGCTCGGCAAACACACCTCCCTGGCCCAGGCTCTCCAGATGATCCCCATCACGTGGCCCTTCGCGGTCTGGGGGCTTGATCTGGTCGGGCCACTTAAAAAAGCGCCCGGAGGCTTTACCCACCTGCTTGTCACCATAGACAAGTTCACAAAATGGATTGAAGCTCGGCCAATATCCACAATCAAATCCGAGCAAGCTGTGTTGTTCTTTCTCGACATCATCCATCGCTTTGGAGTACCGAACTCCATTATCACAGACAATGGCACGCAATTCACCGGTAGGAAATTCATTCGTTTCTGTGATGAACAACACATCCGAATCGATTGGGCAGCCGTCGCGCACCCCCGGACGAACGGACAGGTCGAGCGCGCAAACGGCATGCTCCTTCAAGGCCTCAAACCCAGAATTTTCAACCGGTTGAACAAATTCGGCGCGCGTTGGCTCGCTGAGCTCCCGGCTGTGCTCTGGAGCCTAAGAACGACTCCTAGCCGGGCCACTGGCTACACACCCTTTTTCATGATCTACGGCTCCGAGGCCGTTCTCCCGACGGACCTCGATTATGGAGCGCCAAGAATCAGAGCATATGACGAACAGGGAGCCGAGGCATCTCACCAAGACGCCATGGACCAGCTGGATGAGGCCCGCGACATCGCCCTCCTCCGTTCAGCCAAGTACCAACAAGCGCTACGGCGGTACCACAGCCGACGGGTGCGGGGTCGAGCCTTCAACGTCGGAGACCTCGTCCTCCGCCTTGTACAGAGCAACAAGGATCGCCACAAACTTTCCCCGCCCTGGGAAGGGCCCTACATCATCGCAGAAATACTTCGCCCAGGCGCCTACCGGTTGAAAACCATCAAAGGCGAGGTCTTCACCAACGCCTGGAACATTGAGCAGCTACGTCGTTTCTATCCTTAAAATAAGCTTACGCTTTTCTTTATCAGTTTTTGTCTTAGCAGAACCCCGATCCTTAGTGATTTCCGACCCCTGCAAATCGCGAGGGGTCAGACCTCACTCGGGGGCTGGCATGTGATCGTAATATATGTTATGTGTAGTACAAGTATCGCGCTTACAAAAAAATCCCTGTGTTATACTTACAAACATTCTATAAGTTTTCCACTCGCCTCGTAAATAAGTCTCGAGGGCTAAGATCTTGGGAACCAATTCTGAATACAACAGGTAGGACTGCGAGACACCCACGCCCCAGCGGCTGCAACCTCTTTGCTCACCAGTTCAATCAGAATTAGTTCGCCCACGTTCCTAGCTTCCTATGACTTAGACCATGAAAAGAGTTGGAAAGCGCTAAAATGACTTGCCACAAGCAAAGGATGTAATTTCGTTCATTTTTTGCACGAATTCACCACTTACAAAGCAATGTCATTACAAAAAAAAAAAAGAGAGGAACAATATACTCCGATGACTGTTTACTCGGGGGCTTCCCCACAGCGTTATTTCGTTACAGTCTCGGCTCAGCTCTACCACAAGTACTACTACAATTCCATCGGCGACGTCGAGGGCATGTACACGGGCCAGTTCGTCCACTGCGGCCGCCGTGCCACGCTCTCCATCGGCGACGTCGAGGGCATGTACACGGGCCAGCTTGTCTACTGCGGGCGCCGTGCCACGCTCTCCATCGGCGACATCTTCGCTGGACCCTCGAAGGCGCCACCATCTATGACGCCTCCGTCGGAGCGTCTGGGGACTACGCCATCATCCCCAGCCATAACCCTGACAACGGCGTATGGGCAGGAAACGCCTCCCGCCAAGGGAGGAGCGCAGCGAACGACGGCGCAGTCAACGACGTACGACGCCCACCGACGCCATTTCTCCTTCAGCAGCAGCGACTCCTCACCAAGGGCCACGCGCACCATCTCATCTACGTTGGATAACCTCCGGCTCGACATCACGCACCAGACTCACGAGCAAGGTTGTAAGTTCTCTATCTCCCTCTGGCATTACTCTTCCTCACTCAGGAACCACCGCGACGCACGGACGCGTTTGGCGGAAAGGAAGAAGAAGGAGAGATAGCGGCTCGGAGGCAGAAGGGGAGGTGGGACGAGAGCTCCTCTCCCCCTCCCTATTTAAAGAGGACGCGCAGTAACTAAGGAAAGGCGAAAGGTCGGACGAAAAACCCTCTCCCTTCCCCTTTTTTTAATACGCAATCAATGCTGATTGATACCTGAGGGGACGCGCCAGAGGTGACGGGACGAACCCCGGTCTACGAAGCGTCCCTCTTTGGTCAAACTGAACAGCTGCCTGGGTATGGCCCGCCACTGACCCGCTCCGGACGCGGCGATTAAGGCGCCCACATAGGCAGACAACTTTTTCGCCTCCCCATGCAGGATCACGCACGACTCGAGGACGGGACCTTTCAGATCTCCTGGGTCGACCGTTCGGCCCAGAAGACACGACGAACGAACGACCAAAGAAAGATAAGCCTCTCAGCTTTCTCACTTCATGCGTTAAAATTTGTTCGCAAGATTCCGGCCCCGTCAAATAGCAGGGACGCGAGCATCACTCGGGGGCTGTCGAGGATGACTACCAATCTTTGGTAGTCATCCTCTCCACCCGACCCCTCCGTACGCTTGAAACTAAGGGCGCGACATACAGGCACAAAGCTTTGAGTAAAACTGGACGAACTAGCAAACCCTACGCCCCGATCGCTACGGCGTTTCTATTCACCAGAAAAATCATGCTCAAACGTCTCTCGCGTCTCTAGTTTCGACGTCTGCCTTCCCAAAGAGGGGATCGGAGGGGTCCGCCTACAGAATCTCCCCCAAAGGAGAAGCTGTCAGGTTGCCCAAGTTAATCGAACAGCTCGGATCGTCACCGAGACACGAAAACAAAGAATAGCGATTCTTATGCAGGTTATTCCAACCTCGTCACAAACGTCAGGGCCCGAACCCATCTGGTAGGAGCTTTTCCGCCACTTATACCACCAAGGTAACATCACCGCCTTTACTTTCAATTAAATCTTGCATTCAAAATATTTCATATGCAAAAAATTGCATCCCAACGATTCGTGTCGCACCACGAAACGGCTATCGCCTCATTTCGATATAGGCAACCAAAGGCTGAGGTTCGAAGGTCGGCCCGCAAAGGGCTCGAGGCCGCCTCACGCCGAACAGAGCCAGGGAGAGATAACCGAGACGAGCCCCAGCGGCCCTGCCCGATCCCGCTCAGAAGCGAACCGGGACGTCCCGACCTTCTCTCGTTCGATTCTAACCTCGAGCCAAACCCACAGAATCTCCATCGAGGAGAGGCCATCGGGCCCCCTGAGCTTATCGAACGACTCAGGCATCTGCCGGGAGGCGGGTTAGGAAGTTGTGGAGTGCCACCAGAGGGCTCTGCCGACCCCATCAGCAGATGATGGACCCGGATTCCGCACGAACGTACCCGTTAGCGAGCTCGTTGAGCACGGTACTCAAGCCGTCGAGGCAAGTATCGTTCACTCAGCCCCTCCGATTGCGAAAACCGAGGACGGGGTAACACGCAAATAACGCCCGACCCCTATCAGACCCTGACAAGGCTCGGGGGCTCGGGCCAAACAATGCAGGGACAAAGGCCCCACCTTGTCGAGCCCATAAAATCCCCAGTGGGGATTTCTGTTGGAAGACAGGGCGGGGATTATTGCGATGACATCCATTGTCACCGAAACCACGATTCCGGTCTCCAGTAACACCCGACCCCAGCAGGTGCGGGGGTCGGACCTTACTCGGGGGCTGTTAAGGTACGGCTACCTCCTCAATCTCCTCGCATTATAATCAGCGGCATAATTCAGGGGAACATATTGGGAAGACCGTAAAATCGCAAAAAATCAAACGAAACGAAATTAAGACGCAAAAGCACGAAAGGCGTCCAGACTCGAAAAAATACCGACACTTGTCCACATATTACATATAAGCTGTTCTCAAAATTGTTCGATTAATTACTCCCGCGAAGGGAGAACCATTTCTTTCAGACTGTCTGCCAGGTTCTTCGCAAGAGGGAGCGACCATCTGCTCCATTTCCTCCAGCTCTTCATCCTCGTAGGTGGACGGAAAGCCTTCGCTCATCACTTTCAGGTTTATTTCCTTCTCATAGTGGGCGTGGGCGACGGTGAAGGCCTGGGTAATCCCAGCGTGAAAGGCACTCTCCTCAAGCTGGCCCACCCGAGCCGTGATACCTCCGACACGAGCCGCGAGCGGGCTGGTCTCCACCGGCTCCGTCACATTCAGGGCGTTAAGGACCACCCCGACCGCAGCTTGTAGAAGATCGTGTTCATCGCTCTCAGCCTGAAGGGCTCTGCGCGTATAGGCAGCCTCTTTCTCCAGCTTGGTGGCGGCGTTCTCAGCACTCGACTTTCCTTTCACCGCGTCATCAAGCTCCGCCCGGAGAGAGCGGACCACCTCGACGTCCTCGTCCACCTTCTGCTGGAGGGCTGTGGCCCTACTCTCGGCCTTCCGCCGGAGGTCCCGCTCCTATCTCCAGCTCCTTCAGGACTTCGCCGGCCTTCTCATTGGCCGCGGCATTCCTCTGCAGCAGCTCGTCTCGCTCTTTTTTGAGCCTGGCAATCTCCTCTCCATCCAGCTTGGACCTCGCCGACAGGTCCTCGAACATTCCGTGCGCCTCCTCCGCATCCTGACGCGCCTGGGCCTCCCGCTCTCGGACAGTAGCAAGCTGGGCAGGCCAAGTCTGCTCGCAGCCGGGCCTCCTCGGAAAGGCGATCCCTCTCCGCCTTCTGTTCACGGAGGAATTGGGATTTATCCCGGCTACGAGCAACAAGAATCTGAGGAGGAAGAAGACTGATATCAGGAATACGAGAACACAAAAACACATGAAGAAAGAAGAAAGTCCAGAAAATACCTGAGTGGTAGGGATAACGATCTCACGGAGGGCTCCTCTGGCCTGGTCCAGGGCGTTCAGCATGGTCGAGATCCCGATGTCAAGACCCTCCCGCTCCATGCTCTCGGAATGATCATCGAGCGAGAAAAGAGCCGACGTCGGGTCCTGAGCATCCATCCACTGGAGCGGCGGCTCCCCCCGCGCAGGGGAGCGGCTTCCTCCCGACAAAGGGGCTGGTGGCGGCTCCCTCCTGACCCTGTGCGGCACCACCGCCGCACTCGAGGACCCTCCGGCTGGACCCTCCTCCGTCTGGGCCGCTTCGAGCGCCACGGGTGGATCCACATGGGCGCCTGGCGACGCGGATTGCACCACGCCCTCGGGTGCCACCACGACCGCGTCCGGCTGATCCTGGCTTGGCGCAGTCACGACCACCGTCACCAGCGGTATGCGGTCCTCGGCCGGCTGTTCCACACCCGCCACGGAAGAGACCGCTCTTTCAGTAACCTCCGCGGGTGTGGGAGCCACCATGGACGCCGTCGGTTCGGCCAACGCAGCCCCGACATCGGCACCACTCCTGCCCGAAACAGGGGTGGCTCCAGGCGACGCCGTCTGTCCCACTTGAAGGGCGAGACTCTTCTTGGGCGCCAGCCCCAGGGGGTGACCCGTCCGCAAGAACCTGCGCCAAGGTAATAACCATTAAATCAAAATAAAAATGGAAAAAGGATGAAAACAGAGGAATCAACAGCTTACGTTGACGTCCTCGGCCGACGGAAGCGTTTTGGGGATGGATCCCCAGACCCCTGCCCTGACTCATCTGGGCGGGACCGTTTCATGCCTGCCCCCTGCTCCGGGGCAGGGGGGTTCATCTCATCGGGCGCGGCCCCGGCGTCGCTCCTCTCCACCGTCTCGTCGGGCGCGGCACCGGAGCCGTCCCCCTCTATCGTCTCACGGGGTGCAGCACCGGAGCTGCTCCCCACCATCGTCGCCTCGGGGATGGCGGCAACGGGTTCGCCCTCCCCCATCCACCGGTCCTCGGCCGGCACGCCATGCGAAGCAGCGGACTCGTCGGCCTCCACTGACCTCATCGATCCACTTCCTTCCGCGTGGAAAGGGAAGGGCCCCTGCACGGGTGGGTGGCCACTTGTCAGCGTCTCCTCATCCTCCAGGACGCCCCAATCCACGTCGACGGCTACCTCGTCGTCGCCGTCATCATCATCATCGTCGTCGTCATCCTCACTGCTCACGTCCTCTCCCCGATCCCGTGCCTCCTGCTTCAGTCGTTTCGCCTTCTTCATCTCCTCCTTTGCCTTCTTGTCCCGCTCGGCCGCGAGCCGATTCGCCGCCGCCACAGCCCTGTCCTTCGGCAGTGGAGCCGGGCTATCCTTGAAGACTAGCACCCTCGGCTAGCCCCAACATCACAAAAGCCAATATTAAAAAAGGGAGATTCAGGAGAAAGAAAAGAGTGCAGGGGAAGAGGGCTTACGAATTCGAAGAACCCAGGCTCCGGCCGCATTGGAGGATGCCCGGGCACCGGATACACGATGTCGAGGACCATGCCGGCAGAATCCTTCGTCGGCTCCGTCGCCTCCTTGACACGCTGCGCCACTTCCGAATAAGGGAGCGCCTCGTCAACGAGCACCGTCCCCTCGAACGATATCCCTGGCATCATCCGATGCAGGGGAAGCACGCGCGCCATCAGTGGCGCCACCCTCCTCGCGTGGTAAGCACCGATAATCCCCGACCCCTTTACACCCCGACCCTTCAGGGCATGGAAGGGCGGAGAGAAGGTCGGAGATGTGCTTCTTGTCTTTAGTCTGGACGCCCCAGCCCCATGACGCCGGAGCATCCACAATAAGACGTCCGGTGTACTTCGGTAGGGGGGCACTCGCATCATCCCTAACATAAAACCATTGCGAATGCCATCCCTTGTTGGATGTGGCCAGACGCATGTACGGGTAGCCCTTCGATCGGGTATGGCGCAGGTGAATGCTGGCACACCCCATCGGTGCGTCTACTTCTTTCCCCCCAATCTTCCTCCTCGACAGACTAACGCTAAAGAAATGCCGCCACAGATCAAAATGGGGATCGATCCCCAGAAAACCCTCACACAGGGCAACAAACGCTGCCATATGCTGTATCCCATTGGGAGTTAGATGCTGCAGCTCTACCTCATAGTAATCTAATAGCCCCCGAAGGAATCTATGCGCGGGTACCCCGAATCCCCGCTCATGGAAGAGGGCAAAAGAGACGACATACCCTTCAGGCGGCACCGGCTCACCCTCGTCGCCAGGAAGCAACCACTCCTGGACGGCGGATTGTGGGCGGAGAAGGCCACGGCGAACGAGGCCCTCCAGACGCCGGGAAGAGATGCTTGATCTGCCCCACAACTCCATTGAGGCAGCAGGGGGGAAGGGCAGGCGCGAGCTTAACGGCGGCTGGAACACGAACGCAAGCCAGTCGACGGTGGCGATGCGGGCGTGAGGAGCTGGGAAGATTGGCGGCGGATGTCTCAGAACGCAAAGGAAGGGGAGCGAAATACGGAACCCTGGGGGCGAACCCTGCAGTTTTATAGGGGGCGACGGACACGAGAAGGGCAACCGTCCGCCTCGATCTCCGGGCCTGCCACGCGCGCCCCCGCGTCGCTGTCGCGGGACACGCGCCCACAGTCCCTATCTCCTTATCCCAAAAATCTCGGCGGACGGTTCGCCTTCCCCAAGCGAATCCGGACTCTCTGCCCACCGGGGAAGCACAAGCCACAGAGGCCCGTTTCTTTTTCTCTTTGGCCCACCTAGGGCCCAGCAACTCGCCGGCCAGCCCAACTAAGAAGGAATCCACGAACGATCCGCCATCAGGGGCAGAAGCACCAGTTAGGACAGCCCCGAGTCAGTCCCCAGCGACAGAACGCCACGACCCACTCGAAAAAACACCCAGTTGATGAAAAACTAAGTCCTTCAGCCTTACCCGCGAAGGGACCGATACAACCCCCCGGGCGACTCTACTCGAGTCACCCGGGGCTCGGGGGCTACACCCATCGGGTGCGCTCGCGCGCACCCTCCGGCAATTTAGCTTCGGCGAAATCAAAAAACACCCTCCAGGCGGTTCTGCCCGAATCACCTAGAGTCTCGGGGGCTACTGTCGGGGACCTAATACCGGGGTACCCCAGAAGGTGGAACCGATAACCACCAAACGTAAAAAACTTCTGGACGCATAAGGGCGCCATGTCATCCTTTGTTCGAATGACAGGAGTTCGGTTCCGCCTCGCCCGACACCCTTGGGACGGGCTCGGTCTCGCCCGAGGACCGAGGGATAAACTCCGTCTCGCCCGACGCCTTGAGGACGGGCTCGGTCTCGCCCGAGGGCTGAGGGATGAGTTCCGTCTCGCCCGATCCCGGAGGGGTGGGGTCATCCTCACCCGACGCCTTTGTGGGATAACCCTGCCTCGCCCCAAAGGCTCAAGGCTAATCTCCGTCTCGCCCGACGCCTATAGGGCGGGCTCGGTCTCGCCCGAGGGCTAAGGGATAGATTCCGCCTCGCCCGATCCCGGAGGGATAGGGTTAGTCTCGCCCCAGAGATAGGGACTGGCCTCCGTCTCATCCGACGGCCCAGAACGAGCCTCGCCCTGATCGATATCTATCCCTCATAATGATGGGTACAGGACGAGACAAGACGTTCGGGTCAACCATGGCTCCAACGACCATACCCTGCACCCTGACAGGAAAAGAACTGCCAGGGAACGACAGGACTGACGCTTTAGACCCTTCCGGGCGCCGCAGAGCCCAAAAGGTATTACAGGCGCGTGCACCTCACTCTGTAGAGTTGTAGGCGCCGCCTTCAGCTCTGGGACGCGGAACCCAACGAAGATATACGACAACCGCTACACTCCAAGAACGGATTTGCTATCTCCATGAACGACGGATACCCCGTCACCGCGCTGTGGACCCGAGGAAGCAGAGGGGGCCCTCTTCCCGACCCCTCAGGTCCTCCAAGTCAGAGAGCCTAGGCCACGGCGCTGCACCGGACCCCGACCCCGAATCCTCCCAACAGGAATCATGGGAACCAGAAGGCGTGTGGAGCAAGGCTGGGGGGAGGCCCCTAAGTCAAAACCACTGTACTACAGCCCATACCCTGGGGGCAGCATGCTGTGACTGATCTGACATCCTACAGAGATATTGACGACATCTTAAGCACTTATCTTCCTTCGCACTCATGAGAAGGGAGGACCTGACCAGGTAGACATGAGCCACAAGGTAAGTAGAGTACGCATCCTGGAGCTCTCACCCTTGTAAAGCCAGCCCTTCATCTATAAAAGGGGAGGCATATCCTCCACCAAAGGGACGGGCAAAAAATAGGACCGAACAATAGAACACATTCACACACATTCAAGCAGCTACGAAGCTCTTGACCACCTTTCAATCCTTCGATCAGAGACTTGGGACCAGTCCCTCTCTCGGCAGTTTGTATCCCTTACTACAGATCGTTACGGTGCTAATAACACAAGCAGCAACAAACTGGACGTAGGGACGTTCAGCCCGAACCAGTATAAATCCTGTGTCCTTTAGCGCACCATCCGAGCCTAACGTGCATTACTATAAATTTACTTGCCGGTGCTTGTACGAAACACCGACAGTACTGTTCTTTAACGGGCTGAATACTGTTCATAGAAACCCGTTAACAGTGAAAAGGTTGGCAGGTTGGTACTGTTCCTTAACGGGTCGAATACTGATCATCGAAGGCCGTTACTGTGTACCGCACGTTTACTGTGCCCAGAACAGTGTTATGTGAGAGAGGTCGGAGATTTGAGATTGCACGCCTGGCAGGTTGGTACTGTTCCTTAACGGGTCGAATACTGTTCATCGAAGCCCGTTACTGTGTACCGCACGTTTACTGTGCCCAGAACAGTGTTATGTGAGAGAGGTCGGAGATCTGGAGATTGCACGCCTTTTATACTATAGTATAGATTAGCATTTGTAGTTGTCTTACACATAAGGGTATGTATAAAGGTTGGTACTTTGGTATGCCGTGGAAGAGGAAAGGAGGAGAAATGAAGTCAATAGGGATGAGTAAATTGTAAGCTATTTTAATGTGTGTCGGGTTCATAAACTCGGGTTCTCAATGGACCCGTTTTCATGCAAAACCCGGTCCGACAGGCGGCACAGCGACAACACGCGTCTGGGCTGGCCCACATACATAATGACAGGCCGGGACAACAATCCGGTCCCCGACCGGAGGGCTTGGCCAAGGTGGAACCGTGGTCCGACTTCGACATCTTTCTTCGACCGAGGAAACGCCGGACCTCTACTCGCTGCCCTTTCCCGACCGACACGGTCGGGGTCGACTAGGAACGACCGACCGAGGACGTCCGCTCGGTGAGGGCCCTAGGATCAGGCAGGAACGGATAAGTAAGGCGCTCAAGTCAACCGCAATACCGAGAACCATACCATGCCATGCCCTGTGCACCTGCAGGACGGTGTCACCAGGCCATGCCAGACGGGCACTATGCAACCTTCCAGACGTGTCAGAGCACAAATAGTATTGTAGGCGCCGACGTTTGCCGTACCAGGCGACCACGGTAGAGCCTGCCGGATGCGTCTGGATATAAACAGTATTATGAGCGCCGACGTTTGTCGTACCAGGCGAACACGGTAGAGCCTGTCGGATGCGTCTGGACATAAATAGTATTGTGGACGCCGATGACCGTCTCGTAACTAACAGCATGGGCAACAAGACTAGGTAGCACATATATACATTCTCTCTCTGACTTGTAAGGCCATCCCCTTTAACTATAAAAGGGGATGAGCTCTCTCCTAAAAGTTGGCTGGCTCTCGAAAGAAAAAAGAGGCTAGATGACTCGATGACTCAACGACATGAGGACTTGAACAGCTCAATAGCCCTAGAACTCAACAGCTACACAGAGCATACGCTCTAATACTTAATGCACGTTAGAGCACCTGTCACTCTCGGTCATTCGGTTTAGAGTCCGACCAGGCCTTTAACACCTCCTTCTCATTCATACTTGTTTGTAACCCCACAGCAAACTTCAAGCACCTGGGCTCAGGAATAAAGTCACCGATCGATTAAAACTGGACATAGGGCACGTTGCCTGAATCAGTATAAATTCGATGTCATCGCGTGCTAGGCCACATCCGATCACAACGCATGACAAAACAACAAATATTTACTTGTTGGTCACTTTTCGCATCGACAGTTGGCGTCGTCCGTGGGGAGGACATCATGTGTTCACGCTTTTGATCATCGGATGTCCCACCTTTCCACAATCTTTAGCATGGTGGGCTCGAGCGATATGATTTGCTTTGGCTCGCTGGAGTTTCCCACGCTCCCACCTATTGGGGTGTGGGTTCCTTCCGTCTTCGAGCCACTCTAGACTTTCCTCTTCGGAAGCCTGGACTTCATCGCCGACCAGCTCGACGTACTCCACCTTCGCGAGGAGGCGCTCGTCCTGGTGTCCACTAGAGGAGGAGTGCCCTCTATCGGCTTGGGCCACTCGATGACCTCAATGTCGAGACACTCGCGCTTCGCCTTGAGCCCATGCTAGGCTCAAACCCCATGGTGAGTGTTCTACATATTGTTCTTTACTTACTATTTAACACCTTCTGTCGACTCTCCAGAGGGACCCCGTTGTCCCCACCACGACCACTACGCGACCGGATCCCCTACGGCTTTGCGTCTCCATGGACGAGTGCGTGCAGGGGCTCCAAAGGATGCTGACACCACCCCCTCTCACATCCAAGTTCATGGGGATGGTGGGCTATGCTCCCATCTCTTTTCACAACCTTGTCAATGACAAGGTCGAAAAGTGACAGCTCCAGCATCGGCGATGTCATCGCACCTAGACACCCTTAGTCTTGGGAGTGTGCTATGGCCAACGTCCTGGGATAGCCACCGGTGGTAGTGGAGTCTATGTAGACCCACACCCCTCTAGATCCCCGTGCGAAGGCCCTTACGCGTGCGCAGGAGCACGGCGAGGAGTTACGACAAAGGCGACAGAGCTAGTGGCCACCTGTGCTAGCGCGCTCGGCACAGCTCATGCGTGTAACTCGGCAAGTGGCACTCAGGGGTCACGCCCATCAGGTCTAGCGTAACATCCTAGATGGAGGGAATGCCCCCCTTAGTTTGCTCGGACTGGCCAGAACATCGTTGCTAAGGTGATGCTTCTATGCGGCCTCCCTGAGCCTACCGACCCCTAGGAACAGGCAATCCACCGGAACCTATGAGCGCTAGTGGAGACCACCGTCGTTCAACAGGTGGAGAGCTCTGCGTCACGACACTAGCTCATGACCTCTTGCCCAACTGAAGGACTAGGGCCACACCAGTCGAATCGCTCCGTCCACTCACCACTATTATTGCCAAGCGCGGGGCAGGAAGCCGCGGTTGCACCGTGGCCTGACCCAGCGCTCGCTCCATAATGACCACCTATGTGTGAATGGCTTGTGGTGAACCGTGATGCTCACAGTGTCATCAAGAATCGGCGCCACGCCCGGCACGATGATGACGTCCATCGAGTGGCGGCGAGAGCAGGCGGTATGGGCCTCGACCTGACCATCAAGGAGTACGGGGACATGCACCCCAGGCATGGTGGCCAACCAAATGACTAGAGCCCTAGCCTAGATGGCCCGAGGCCATGGGCCTTTGGTTGTCACATCCAAAAAGTGCCGTTCCCACAATGCTTCCGACTGCCCAACAATATCACTAGATACACTGGGGAAATGAACCCTGGTATATGGCTTAAAGACTGCCGGCTCGCCTGCCGAGCCGAAAGAGTGGATGATGACCACTTCATCATCCAATACCTTCCCATTTACGTGGGGGAGCATGGCTCAAATTCCTTCCACCCAACAACATCCGCGATTGGGCGGATCTCAAGAGGGTCTTTGTCGGAAATTTCTAGGGGCATATGTCTGTCCTAGGAATTCCTAAGACCTTAAGAGTTGCCTAGTAGGAGCCTAATGAGTCCCTATGGGATTACATCCATAGGTTCTCAAAGTGATGCAACTTCCTTCCTGATGTCAGTCGACGCGAATGTCATCAGTGCCTTCCTCTTCGGGACAACTTGTAAGTCCTTGGTCCACAAGCTCGGCTGTTTGAAGCCCCATACCACACGTGACCTACTTGACATTACCACAAACCATGCCTATGGCTGAGGAGGCGATTAGGGCAGTCTTTAGTGGTGGTTAGGACAGGGGCAAGGCTAAGCACAAGGACCAAGGCGAGGGCCCCTCCACATAAAAGGGCAAGAAGAACAAGAAGGATCAGCGCTGACTGGCCAACCTAGCTTTGGTCGCCACGTCCGACCGTGCAGGCAAGTAGCCCTAGTAGGGTCAGCTCAACCAGTTTGACAAGCTCATGGAGAGTCCATGCACCAACCACGCCTACCCCATCAAGCACCTCTACAAGGACTGTGAGCTCCTTAAGCGCTTTCTGTGATAGGCCAGGCAAGCCAAAGGAAGGGAAAGGTAAGGAGGAGGAGGCCAAGAAAGGAGGCACGACGTGCAAGGATGAAGACGACTTCCCCTGACCCCTGATGAATGCCTCATGATCTTTGCGAGATCTGATGCCATCCACTCCAAGTGCTAGCATGAGGTACGCTATAGAGAGGCATGCGCCGCCAAGTCGGCCATCCTCTCTTTCCTTAGCTGGTCAGAACTCCCCGATCACTTTTGATCAAAGAGATCATCCTTCCCACGTCGCCTGATCGGGTCGCTACCCACTCATCATCAACCCCATTACCCGTAAGAAGCACCTCACCAAGGTGCTGATGGACAGAGGCAGCGGCCTCAACATTCTCTACGTCGACAATCTCGATGCCATGCGCATCCCTCGATCAAAACTCTACCTAGTGAGCTCTCCCTTCCATGGTGTGATCCTAGGGATGTAGGCATATCCACTTGGGCAGATCGACATGTTCATCACGTTTAGGTGATCGAGCCAACTTTTGTTTGGAGGTCCTGACCTTCGAGGTGGTGGACTTTCTAGGATCCTACCATGCCATCTTAGGGGCGGCCATGCTATGCCAAATTCATGGTGATCCCCAACTACACCTAACTTAAGTTGAAGATGCCAGGACCAAACAGCGTTATCACTATGGTTAGCACCTTTTTGTATGCCTACACGTGCGACCATGAGCATTACAAACTTGCCACTGCCATCATTAACTCTGCCGAACTCCTAGTGCTCGGGAATTCATCGAACTCTAGCAGTCCCCGACTACAACGAGCTGACCTCCTCAAGTGCCTTCCATCCAATCGAGGAAAGCAAGGCGGTGGGGATCGATCCCAACAACCCGACCTGGACGATATGGATCAGGACCAAACTCCCGGCCAAATAGGAAAGCGAGCTCGCTGACTTCCTATGCGCCAATCGTGATGTCTTCACGTGGAGACCTTCTAACATGTTGGGCATACTAGGGAGGTCACTGAGCACGCACTTTGTGTTGTCCCAGGCTCAAAGCCTGCTAAGCAATGCCTACGTCGCTTCGACGATGAGAGGCGCAGGGCTATAGGCGAGGAGATCATCAAACTCCTAGCAGTCGGATTCATCAAAGAGGTATACCACTCCGACTGGCTAGTTAATCCTGTTCTTGTGAAAAAGAAGAATGGGAAGTGAAGAATGTGTTTTGATTATACTTGCCTCAACAAGGTGTGTCCAAAGGACCATTTTCCTTTGCCACACATAGACCAGATAGTCGACTCCACCTCAGGATGTGAAATCCTCTCCTTTCTAGATGCCTACTTAGGCTACCACCAGATCACGATGAAAGAGTACGACTAGGTCGCAACTTCATTTGTGACCCCGTATGGTTCGTACTACTACGTAACCATGCCTTTTGGTCTAAAGAACGCTGGCACCACCTATCAACGGTGCATGCTATGATGCTTCACGAACCAAATCGACCCGCTCGACCAACCTGACCAAGTCGAGCGGCCGAAACCAACAATCGACGTCTATGTAGATGATGTGGTGGTGAAAATAGCTCAAGCTAGCGACCTGATCGCAAACTTGACCGCAACATTCACGAACCTCTGAACAATGTCGCAAAGTATGAAGCCCGCATCAATGGACTGCACATCACCGTCGAGCTCGGCGCCACATGGCTGTATGTCCACGATGACTCAGAGTTGGTCATTGACCAAGTCATGAAGGAGTCCTCCTGCAAGAGCCCTGTCATGGCTGGCATACTACCAGGAGGTGCGCAAGCTTGAGGACAAGTTTTGAGGCATTGAACTACATCATATCCCTCGAAAGGACAATGCCATCGCTGACTTCCTCGCAAAATCGGTGGCCAAATGGGAACAGCTCATCGATGGGGTCTTTATAAACGACGACCTCCACAAGTCGTCTGCCCGCATCTGAGAGGATCCAACTTAGACATGCTCCAACACCAATCTAGTAAATGGGGCTCTGACCCCCCCAACATGCCCCAACCCTGACCAAGTGCTCGGAGGCTCCAACATTGGTGCCTCCATGGCAACGTCGCCCACCGGCATCACCGTGATGGCACTCGATCCAGTCGACTAGGGAGTACCACTGCTCGCCTACCTCCTTGAGGAGGTTCTCCCATCGGAAAAGACTGAAGCATGATGAATCGCTCGACGCGCCAAGATGTTTGTTACCATTAGTAATGAACTTTACATGCGAAGTCTATCGGGAGTACTCATGAAGTGCATCCCGACCAACCAGGGAAAATAACTCCTCGAAGTCCATGCCAGAATCTATGGACATCACATGGCTCCAAGGTTCGCTGGTCGAGAAAGCCTTTCGCTAAGGTTTTTACTAGCCCACTGCATTGTGAGACATAGAGGAGGTGGTCCATAGGTGTGAATGATGCTAGTTCTACGCTCAGGTAGACTCATCTGTCGGCGCAGGAACTTCAAACCATCCCCTATCAACTGGCCATTCATGGTCTGGGGCCTCGACATGGTTAGACACTGTCAAAAAGGCCTCAGGTGGCTTCACTCACCTACTCATGGTGGTGGACAAGTTCACCAAGTGGATAGAGGCAAAGCCCATCACCAATATCTGCTCGAAAGAGGTGGTCAAGTTCTTCCTCGACGGCATCTATCGGTTTGGTGTTCCAAACTGTATCATCATCGACCATGGAACAAACTTTAATGGGAAGAAGTTCCTAGACTTCTATGATGGATACGACATCAGAATCGATTGGGCCTTGGTCGAACACCCACGTACTAACAGTTAGGTCGAGCAGGCCAATGGCATGGTCCTCCAAGGACTCAAGCCCCACATCTTCGACCGACTCAAAAAGTATATCGGGCGATGGGTTGTAGAGGTCCCAGCAATCCTCTAGAGCCTAAGAATGACTCCAAACCGATCCATGGGGTTCACCCCATTTCTTCCTAGCCTATGGAGCTGAAGCAGTGTTGCCCTTCGACCTCGATCATGGTGCCCTAAGAGTAAAGGCCTTCGACCGAGACCAAGCCACAGGAGGCTCAGCACGATGCGGTCAACCTGCTCAAGAAGGCTCATGAGACAACTGTCATCTGCTCCACTCATTACCAGCAAACTCTCTACAGGTACCTTGATAGAAAAATTAGGGGGAGGATCGTTGAGGTCGGTGATCTCATACTCAGGAGGACCCTAGTCAACTAAGGACAAACATAAGCTCTCTCCACTATGGAAGAACCATACACGGTGGCCGAGGTGATCCGATCGGGCACCTACTGGCTAAAGGATGACAACGGCAATGTTCTCACAAACACATGGAACATCGAACAGTTACGTCGTTTCTTTCCCTAAAGCTCGGTCTTTCTGCTTATTTCCATTCAACGTTTGCTCCTACAGCACCCTAGCCCGAGCACTCTCGCCTCGGGTTGCTCAGGGGCTCTACGGGGGTGCAATACCACCCTCTTTTTTTACTATCATGTAGTAATACTTTTCGTCCAAATGAAAGGGCGTCGCCCAAACAAAATGGCATTTCGTTCCTTTGATTGTCCTACGTAACTTGCGCTTTAACCTCCCAATCAATCACACCCCACCATGATCTACTGGTTACGAGTAGCTGAGCCTCATGGGCCACGCCTAAGTTCTTAAGGTTGTAGCCTACTGGTCAATGGGCAGGTGCGAAAGGGAAAGGACAAAAGATAAAATTACGCAAGGATAAATAAAAGGGCGGATGGGACAAGCTTCCCCTTATGACTGATTTCATCACAAAATGAACTTAAAATATTCACGAATGTAAACTGTTCACACGGGGCTCCCCCACGAACTCATCTTTACATGAACTGACTATTTTTACTCTAACTCTATTATGGCCCCCTACCGGCATCGGCTGATGGTACGATTGACGAGGATGAAGGCAGCTCAC
Organism: Miscanthus floridulus; assembly: GCF_019320115.1. Lineage (NCBI taxonomy): Eukaryota > Viridiplantae > Streptophyta > Magnoliopsida > Poales > Poaceae > Miscanthus > Miscanthus floridulus. The sequence goes on along the minus strand of NC_089581.1, from coordinate 2,040,987 downwards.
TTCCGGTCGGGACGACATTTGGCTCTATTGGGGGCAGGATGACGCTCGCCTCCGCCTCGGTCTCCACTCCCTCCAGAGGCTGGACGACATCTTCCTAGCACACATCTTTCTCCACTGGTCGAACGACGAGCCTCCTTCACCCACTGCGTGGTGACCTGCTCAACGACCATCTGTGCATGTGGCACCAAACTCTCCCCCAACGCATAGATTTCATCTGCGCGCCACCCATCGGTGTATCCTCTGGAGATGGCCGTGAAGTCTAGACTGGGGTGATGGGTCGCCATTGAGGTCAGCACCCCTGATGTCTCGTAGAACATACCATTGGATATGAGCGCCCGAACTTCATTTGGGACCTCCGCCAGCTAGACGGTGGGCGTACTGGTACTCGATCCCGACCCGAACACCTTAGAGATGACCACCTATGCGATGTTGCAAATCTGGTTGAGCTCTCCCTCAAGAGTGTGTTGCTCCTTAAGGGACTAGGCTAGCGCCTCCATGCCCCAACCGCTCACTGCTTTGATTGTCTCTAGCTCTTGCTCTAGAGAACCGATCCTTCCACCCAGTTCTAGGAACTGAAGACAAATTCAGAAGCAAGGAAAGGAAAAATCAAGGCATAAACTGAGGGCAGAATAGATGCATACCAAGGTGGGTGCTTTCGAGAATGGAGAGCCCTTCCTCTTGCTGGGTCACCCTCTCAAGCAGTTGAGTATTCGACTCCTCTGCCCTGAGCATCTACCCTCGGAGCGTGACCACTTCTTACTCGGTGTCTGACTGGGCCTTCCACTCGGCCTCCAGAGCCTCCAAGGATTTCTAGAGCACCAACTCGATCTTCACCAATTGGGCCTTCGCCACGTCAAATTCCCACTTGGTAGTAGTCGCCCGCTCGAATGCACGTAGCTCTGCCACCCATGCTCCCGTCGCCTCGGTCGCCTGGTCTTAAGACTCACAGGGGGCGGACTCTAGCTGATGCCTGAGCTTGTTGACCCGTCATGACATCGTCGCTTCTTGCTCCATCCGACCATGCTCCTCCCTAAGAAATCGGGAGTTACAGATCGACATCATCTCTAGGTCCTGCAAGACAAGAAGCAGACGTGCTGAGACAACCATTTAAAAGCCTAGGAATCAAAGACAACACCAAGAACGCAGAAAACTTTCCTCTACAATGTGTGGTAGGTCAACTGTCATGGCCTGATGGACGAGCTCAACCCTCTCCAAGGCCTCCTTGAGGCTCGCCTTAGTAAGGGCGAGATCAGACTCCATCAACAATCCTCTCTCCCTGAGCAGGTGATAGAGCTTCACCTCTTCCTCATCATGAAGGATGAACTAGGCCTTTCCTTAGGCCATACTCGTGGGTCACCCTTGACCGCTGGAAGATCTCACCATCGTAGTATCATGTGACGACTGAATCATCACTAACTCCTAGGATGGAGGGATGGCTAGTGGCTCCACCCTAGTGTCTTCCTGATCGAAGAAGGGGATGTCCACCACTAGGACTCCATGGCTTGTCGGTGGCTACTCTACCTCTAGCCTGACCATGGTTCCTCTGGACCCCTCCAACTCTGACCAGGCAGGCAAACCATATGCTCCTCCACCGGGCGAGATAGGGAGCCCAGTTTTCTTCCTCTCCTCCTCCACAACCATCAGGGGAGGGACTATAAGGGTCACCTTCGACCTAACCTCTGTAGTCACCACAGAGATCGCCAGCCATCACCAGTTGCTTGTCGTGCTCATGACCAGCCGAGAGAACGCAACCCCTATTAAGGAAGGTCATGCCATCGCCAACCTGCTTCTCCCACTGCTCATCGTGACCCACTACAGGCTAGGTCTCCACTCTTCTTGCATGGGAGGTGAGGAGATCCCCAGTCCTACCAGCCCTTGGCAGCTGTCAAACAAGTGTAGGTTAGTCACACTAAAAAAGTCAACTATGAGAATAAAATGGAACATGGATACATACCCAGATGAGAGTGATAGAACCCTAAAACCCCGATCAGCTGACAATGAGCTAACTAGACAAGGATCGCTCAGGGGTCATGACCAGCGCCCCCTTGAATCAACTAAGGGAGGAGCCTGACCCAACCGGTCCCCGATCAGCCCGTGGGCGGCCGCGACTGCCTAGCTCATGTCGAAACCACTAGAGCAACTGGTGGGGCTCTCCCCTTTGGGGGTTGCGCACACGTGTCGACCCCTGAATGATGTAGGGGAATGATCACAGTCCCCTCAATCGACTAGCGTGCTCTGCCACACTCGAAGCATGGGGCACGAAGCCGATGACACCTCTAAAGGACACAGCGACCACACTCGCTTTGCCTCTTGTTCGAGGGCTATGTCTTAGCTCATGGCACTGCTTCCTCGAACTCAAGAACTTTGTCGCGCAGTCTCTGTATCACACCGCCACTGATGGATGTGGCCACGAGCTCATGGTGCTCCTGCTAAGGTCACAGCAGCACCCCTATCTCATTCGTCCTCCAAGGCACTCACATCATCACCCATCTTCAGTGGGCTCCTTCCGACTCAAAGCTCTGTCTCTACATCACTCCAGTCTCTCGCCCCCCCCCCGACCCACCTGGTTGATCTCCTTCTCCTTATCGAACCTCCTCTAGGCCTTCTCAATTTTCTTCTTCTTCTTGGCAAGCATGGCCTCCCTTTAGGTAGCTTGTCGAGCCGCTGCCTTCTGGCCCTCTCGGAAGATGTGGCCAGGATTTATAGCTCGTGAGTTCCTTCAAAATAGGCAACTCGAAATCAATCAAACATCAAAACAAGAGGAAAATATCATGAGAAAAAACATACCAAATTTGATAGCTTCGTGACATGAAGGGGATCGGGCGTCCCTTTGAGGGAGTCATAATCTCTCAACTACAGCACTCGATCGAGACGACTCTAGACTTTATCCTTTGGTAACTCCTCCGGCGATGCACGGTTAGGATCCATCGGGCCAGAGTATTCCCACATCGGTCGCGTTCTCTCTGCCAACGGGGTGACCCAATGGTGGAAGAAGGTATGGAAGACCCACAACCCATCGAGGCCATGTCGCACGAGCCTCCGAAGCTCCATCTCGATAATTTCCAACTTGTTCTGCCGACCGATGGGACCCCACGACTAGCTTTCCCTCCTTTCTGGCCTCTCCTCGGTGAACGTCAGGAATGGTGCCTCCGCTGGGTTCCTAATGTAAAACCACTCACCATGCCACCCCCAGTTGGAGTCACAGAGGGAGTACGCTGGGTAGGGGACCGATGGCTTTGGCCTCTTTTGTAGGGCAAATCCTCTAACCGGTGCGATTCTAGGCGGCTTCTCCTCGGATAGGGCTCACCCGCTGAAAATCCACCGGAAGAGGTCCACGTGTGGCTCCATCCCAAGGAAGGCCTCGTAGATGGTGACGAAGCTGGTGATGTGTAGTACCATAGTCGGGTTGAGGTGCTACAACTCCAGGCCACACTCATTGAGGAGCCCATGCAGGAACCAGTGCATAGGATACCTAAGCCCATGCTCATGGAAGGCAAGGAAGGAGACGATCTCATCAGCCTAGGGTTGTGAAACAACCTCCCACGACATAGGAGCTCTCCAATGTGCCACCTCCTTCGATGGGAGCAACCCCTTCTCAGTGAAGGTGGCCAGCACCTCCTCATCCATGTTGGAAGGCCTCTAGTTCGGCATTGCACCTCAGATTTGTGATCGAATCTATGAGTTTTCATCTCCCATGCTCTGCCCTCCTCTCTCCTAGAAACCGCCGCGGCACACGAACAGACTTAGCGAATAGGAGGAAGGAGGAACAACAACAGTTGAAGAAAGGTGAAAGAACAGGAGGAAAATCTTCTCCCTTCCCCTATTTAATGTGGAAAGGCATGCATCGGGACATGGCCCTGGCTGACGGGACACGGCCTGCCCAATGAAACATCGCCTGGCTAAATGGGACATGGTCTGGGTAGGGCCCACCACTACCACAACCCAAGCATAGGAAATAAGGCGCAACCGCATGCAAATGACCCTCTGTCTTCCTAGGTAGGGTTTGGGAGGGCCCACCAATAGAATCTCCATCAAGGAGAGGCCAACGGGTCACCCGAGTCGATCGGACAACTCAGGCGGCTATCGAGGGATAGGTAAGGAGCAGTGGGATACCCCATGTGGGTTATGTTGACCCCATCATGAAAGGCAAACACGGATCCCATTCGGACATATCCGATAGAAGCTCCCCATACCCATCACTCGAGCCATCAAGGTAACTTTACCAAACCCCCTTTTATTTTTTCAGTACATGATCATTCATTCATTCATTCTCATACATACATTTATCCATACATTCATCCCATACATCCAAGCATTGCATGTGTAATTATTGCATCACAACAGCTTCACATCATGTCACTGAAGCGGTAGTTGCCTCATTCAATATAAGCGATGACTAATCGAGGTTCGAAGGCTAGCCCACAAAGGGCTCGAGGCTGCCTCACATCAAACAGAGCCAGGGGATAAAACATAGATAAGCCTCAACAACCCTTGCCCGATCTGCTCAAAAGCAAACAGGGTCATCTCGACCATCTCGTTCGATCCTGACCTCGAGCCATGCCCATAGAATCTCCATCGAGGGGAGGCCAGCGGGCCACCTAAGTCGGACTCCAGAATGGCTCGAGCATCTAATAGGAGGTGGGTTAAGGAGTAGTGGAATGCCACATGAGGGCTATGCCGACCCCATTACGAACAATAGACCCGGATTCCACTTGGACGTGCCCATTATTAAGCTCACCGAGTGTGTCTTGAGCCATCGAGACAAGCGACGTTAGCTCAACCCCTCTGGTTTTGGAAACCATAGACTGGGGTAACGCACGAAACTCGATCGACCCCTACCAAACCCAACAGGGCTTGGGGACTTAGGACACCCAACCTCGACTTAGGAGTCTAGCCGGCCGCACAGGTCATGGTCAGAAGGGACACAAGTGAACACTTCGATCAGGAAGGAACATAAGAATCTATAGCCCCGGGAAAGAGTACCAAAGTGCTTAGTCTTCGACCGACTCTCTAGCCAGCTATAGGCTCGAGGGCTATGCCCATCTCTGTCTCACTCGACCCCTCGATCATAGGCTCTGCCTCGCCTAAACCTTGGGTTCACGCTCTGTCTTGCCCAACCCTTCGGCAGTGGGCCTGACCCTTGGGTTCGCGCTCTGCCTCTCCTGACCCTTTGGTAGCGGGCTGACCCTTAGGTTCACGCTCTGTCTCGCCTGACCCCTTAGTTATAGGCTCCGCCTCACCCAAAACTTGGGTTCACACTCCATCTCGCCTGACCCTTCGACAGTGGGCTGACCCTTGGGTTCGCGCTCTGCCTCATTCAACCCTTTGGCAATGGGCTAAGCCTTGGGTTCGTGCTCCACCTCATCCGACCCTTCGGCAGCAGGCTGACCCTTAGGTTCGTGCTCCGTCTCATCTGACAAGTGACCCACTAACCTTACACCCACCGAGGGCTCGAGGGCTCCTGTTGGGTTTATAAACCAGGGGTTCCCTAGTGGACCTGCTTCCCTACAAAACTTGTCTCGATAGGCGACACAATGACAACACGCGCCTAGGCTAGCCTAGATACATAATGACAGGCTAGGTCAACAATTCAGTTCCTAACCGGAGGGCCTAGCCAAGGTGGAACCACGGTCCGACTCTGACCTCTTTCTTTGACCGAGGAAACGCCGGACCTCTGCTCGCTACACTTTCCCGATCGACATGGTCGGAGTCGACTGGGAACGATTGACTAGGGATGCCTAGCATGGTGAGGGCTCTGGGACTAGGTAGGAGCGGATAAGGTAAGGCGCTCAAGTCAACCACAATACCGAGGACCATACCCTAACATGCCTTATGCACCTGTAGGATGGTGCCACCAGGCCATGCCTAGACGGGCACTATGCAACCTTATAGACGTGTTAGAGCACAAACAGTATTGTAGGTACCGACATTTGCCAGTACTAGGCGAGCATGGTAGAGCCTGCCAGATGCGTCTAGACATAAATAGTATTGTGGGTGCCGACGTTTACCATACCTAGGCGAACATGGTAGAGCCTGCCGGATGTGTCTAGACATAAACAATATTATGGGCGTCGATGACCGTCTCATACCCGACAGCATGGGCAACAAGACTAGGTAGTACACATACACATTCCCTCTCTCTTTGACTTGTAAGGCCATCCCCTTCAACTATAAAAGGGGATGAGCTCTCTCCTAAAAGTTGACTGGCTCTCGAAAGAAAAAAGAGGCTAGACAACTTGAGGACTCGACGACTATGGTAGAACCTTCTAAGTTATAGGATCCACTATGCACTTGTCGCTATCCAACGACCATTGACAACTATGCATGTGTTCCTGGTAACTTAAAAAGTATATCGGGTGTCCTCGAGGAACCCCGAAGCATCCTATGATTTTCGAGCAGGAATCACATTACTAGAGTCATTATAGTATTACAACATTTATTCAAATATATACATCAGAGTAAATTAGCTGGAAGTCTTACGATAACATAGTTTACAAACCAGTTATTTCAAACCTTATAAACTAAGTTCGAAAATTATTACAAACCATAGTAGTAGTGGAGTGACATAATTAACATAAACATAACACACAAAATAAGCATCCTGCCCAAGGATCACACATTTACTTATCAGTCATCGACCTGAATAACGGTCATGCAGCAAGGTCCAAAATAGACCTGCTCATGAGGCTTACCTGCAACAAGGGTCAACGAACCCTAAGTACAAAAGTATTCAACAAGACTTAATCAAAATAAAAACTGAGATGACTCAGGAATGCAGGCTCAGGGATTTAAGGTATGGCTTTAGCAATAATCAAAGTTCTTTTGCGTAAAAGCTCTTTACCAAAATTCTTTACTTTAACATGTAAAACTTTATAAGTACCACATATGAATCTACCATGATCTATAATGAGATCATGAACTTCATATCAATCTCTTTCACAAACCTTCCTCAAGTTCCAGTTATTAACTATGATGATGAACAGAGAGTTGAGTCTCCATAACCGAGGAGCAACGACGATTCGAACCGATTATTAACCCAGCTAGGGATTCCAGACCACACGACATATGCAGGTCCCCAACTTATATATATCAACCTACCCTCGGATCTTCTAAAACAAGAACGGATCCGCGCCACCCGAGAATACAGTACTCTACCAATCTGGCCCATTGCCACATGGGTACATGCTATTCCTGCCATCTCTCCACTCCCAGTGCGTGATTAGCCTATTCTCATAATAGAATAGCCAAGTTAAGGCTTACCGGAGTATGTGGTTAGTACTACAAAGTCTCATCTCACATAGTTCAACAACGAACGGATCTTAATCGACACAGGTGGAAAGAAGCCGCTCACAAGACCTCCATGTCTTGTGGCTCTCACACACCAAGTCCGCCTAGTCTAGATTTATTACTTCACATTCTCATATCTCATGATAACATAAGTAACCAAAGATCCATTTAAAATTCTTAGGTGACAGGTAATCATCCGATTAAGCATGACTAAGCATAACTAGCCATTTACGAATTAAAACTTATAACAAGGTAGATATGGAAAAAAATAAGGTTGGTAATGCACCAATTAGGTTTCCACTTGACTCCTAATCACTTAATGCAGTATATAAAAGCAAAAGCGATAAAATTTGTAAAACACAAGGTAGGGTTAAATGCATCCGAGGCTTGCCCTTCGTTGATGGAAAAGTTAGGTTCCTGCGATGTTCCACAAGTATCCGATCTGACCTCAATAGACGGATTAACCTCCTCTGCTAGCTTGATTAACTACCACATGTTCACCTTCATTCACTACACGTAGTAACAATACTATGTTTAACATGATGCGGGATACGAAATATGATGCTCGATGATGGATGCAAAAATTAACAATTCGAATACAACTTTCCTTCACGGTATAGTTGTAAGTCAAGCTAACTAAACCCATCTCATAACACATACATCAATTGCCTAAGGATCACTACCAACTAATGACCCAAGGTCATCACTCAATCCAAAATTCCAAACAAAACCTAAATCATTAAAGATTACTATTTACTTTTATGAATCAATTATTTAATTCCAAATTATGAAATAAATCAACTTATTTTAATTGAGCTCAAAATTTTGGTAAAAATTCATCACATGATAAGTAAGTGGCAAAACAAATTTCATAATTTTTGGATAATTAATTGAGCCTAGAAAAATCATGGAAATCCATTTATTAATTAATTGAGCAATTTTCATCACATTCAAAAAGTACTATAAATCAATATTTCATATTTTTCCTAAATAATATTCATCATAGGGAGGTCACACAAAAATTTTCATAATTTTTGGAGCTCTAAATAAATCTATACAAAAATAACAAAAACAGACACTATTCATTCAATTCTGAAAATAGAAAAATCCAATTTGAATGTTGTGTCACTGACATCGGGTCCCACCTGTCATCCCTAACCTCGCGCGTTTGACCACGCCGGCGATGGCGCTGACCGACGTAAACTCACCGATAATGAGTCCAATGGCGACGGCCAAGGTACCAAAACGATCACCATGACTAGGCGCATCGATTGACGTCTCTATTTGTACTGATTACGGCCCTATACTAGCTCAACGTCGGCCATAGCGGACACGGCGTCTCGGCGACACTACATCGGCAAAACAAGGCCAGTAGTAGTCAAACTAAGTGCTTAGAAAGGATCAGCATCTCACCCTGAACGTGTTGAAGCAAAGAACGAGGCCAGGAGAAGCTACTGGTGACGTGGGTCGACGATGACAGCGGTCACGGCGGAGCAGACTTCGTCGACAACGGTGTTCTGGCGATTGTAGTGGGCAAAGCGACCAAGCAAGAATGGATTAAGCACCACAGCATCGAGACAAAGCTGTAGGGACAACAAGCAAGGGCAATGGCTCACCGGATGACGCTGGCCGCGGTGAAACGGAATCTCGGGTGAGGTTGCCGGCCGCGAGGAAGAAGGGTTGCTAGCTGTGGTTCCCGACAGAATCAGATGACCCAAACTAGCTGGATGGATGCGCAAGGAGGAGACGGAGCTAGGACACTGCTTTGTCGAGGCTGGTTTGTGCTGAGGAGGCGAGGTGAGCTCGACGGAGCTAAGACGGTGGCGTCGGGAAATAGAGGAGAGAAAGGAAAGCCGACGACGGCGTCGAAACTTTATAGCGCGGCCAAGAGAGCGAGGGAACGACACGCAGTGACCATCTCGTGCTAGCACAAAGCCGAGGGCAGCCATGGGTGCGTCTGGAAGACCGGAGAAAGGACGTCGGCGGTGGGGCGGTGGTCGTGGTACTGTTCACCAGAATTACAGAATTGCCATCGTTTTCAAATTCAAATTACTCCCAAATTTGTATAACAACTCAAAAATCTCCAAAAATAAAAGTTGCTCAAAATCCAAAGTTCTACAACTTTGCTTTTATAACTACCCCAAAATTCGGTCTAACATTTTGAAATGACATTTTGAAATCAAATAGGGGACATTTAACGAATTACTGCCTTTTCAAATTACTTTCAAAATTTTCATAACAACTTTGAAAACTCTAAAAACAAACTTTGCATAACTTGACAAGATCTACTACTTTTGCTTTAAGGCTCAACCCCAAATTATGCTTAGATTTTGAAATGAGTTTTTCAGGGTATAATTTAAATACTGAAAATCAGGGTTTTCTTGAAAATTCAAATTCAAACCAAACATTGAACTTGATCCAAACATTACAATTCAACACATACCACATAAAGGTAAACTTGTTTTATTGTATGCATTTCAAAATTTTCACTAAATGTCAAATGCTTTGTAATGCACAGTGATGACATGGCAGGTTTTAGTATTTAAACACCCGAGGTGTTACAACGACCTGAGGACTCGAACAGCTCAATGGCCCTAGAACTCAACTGACTACACAGAGCATACGCTCCAATACTTAGCGCACGTTAGAGCACCCAGTCACTCTTGGTCATTCGGTTCAGAGTCCGACCGGGCCTTTAACACCCCCTTCTCATTCCTACTCGTTTATAACCCCACAGCAAACTTCGAGCACCTGGGTTTAGTAATAAAGTCACCAGTCGACTGAAACTAGACGTGGGGCACGTTGCCTAAACCAGTATAAAACATGTGTCATCACAGTGTTATGCCACATCCGATCACAACGCACGGTAAAACAATAAATATTTACTTGTTGGTCACTTTTCGCACCGACAATGTGGATCGAGAAGATGTGAGGGTGAAGGTGAACAAAATAGTTTTCCTCTTTCTCATATAACTTAACCGAGGGACTAGTAATGTTGACAATGCCACAACGGACGCCTAAGATATCTCCATGGATACGTCTCTCAAGCCAAAAGAAGACCCCTAAAACTGCCTAATGTGCTATATTCAACCTTGCACATTTAAAACGAATCGAGCAGGAGAGCTGTCGATTATATATTAGTAAATAAGAAGATCTAGACTGGATTTACAATAGAAAATAGTACACTACGACTAAGAAAACTCAACCAACAACATGCCGCTGACAAACATATAACAACAAAGACAACTAAAAAACATCAACCCTACATCCCAATAAGATGCAAGGTGACCTCTACCATAAGATCCTATAAGGTAAAACCTTTTAATTTCATCATAAGTTTGAGGAGGTCCAGGTGGCAACAAATCCTTCATGCAACCGACAATGTCTTGTATTGCATCATCATCGAGCTTCCTGTCCTTCCCAATGACCTTTCACATTTGCACTCATTGCTTATAAATTTATAGTGAAGCTTGATTAATTTACCTCTATACATAGGCTCTGTTCGTTTAAACTTATCAGCCAGAATTAGTCCTACTTTTTTAGCTATGGAACAATATTTTTCTCTTACAACGAATCAGTCGTATAAATCAGCCGCAAGCAGTAATAAATCCTACCGAACAGGACCATAGCCAACTAGAAACGAAAGACGAGACAACAACTACGTGCATTGGAACTTGCTAAAAAACTACATTTTTCTATTGAACTTTTTTTTAATCACACTCATCACAACATAAAATATTGAAATGTCATGAAGAAATTTAGCATTACCTTTCCATCAATCCGCAAAGGAATATTCGCTTCCATCTCTCACGTCCAAAGACTGACCTCATGGCCCCACAAAACCAGAACATTTCCCACGCGAAACTCAGCCCAAAACCAAAAGCGCGGCAAAACGAAGCAAGCAACACACTAGGCACCCCATGAGGAAAGAAAGAAAAGAAAAGAAATCCCCAATCCCGAACCCCTCGCCCGCCATGCACCGATCCATGGATGCGGAGATGGAGGACGTAGGCGCCCAGGCCAAGATCGAGTGGGACGGCGGCGGCGGTGGGGCCGACGCGGTGCTAGGCCTTACCGGCGGCAGCGCCCCGGTGTTGCTGTGCTACCACCAGGCATTCGATGCCCATGATGACCTCGTCCTCCTCGAGGCCGCCGATGACCTGCTCCCTGACCTCCTGCAAGGCCGGTAAGCGCCCTCCGTCCAACCAAGCGAAATACGATGCTTTCCCCCAATTAGACCAAGAACCAGCAGCGCCGTTATTAGTATGCCACTATTATTTATGAGATATACGGCTGATCTCGCATAATCTCATTTTCTATACTTGGTTCATAGACCAGAAATTTACCCGATTTCACTATTCAGCATGTGTGCTAACTAGTTTGCGCGAAATATTCTTAGCCGTCATCAAATTGGTCCACCATGACTATATTTCTGTTAATAGTTTCTGAAAAACATAGGCTGTTAGTCCATAGATATGTGCACGGTGCACCTCTGTTGCTTATTTGCGAGGAAGTCTAAGCTTAAGCATACTTACTCGTGAGTTTATCTTCATGTAGTGTTTAGTTCAGTCCATTTCTATCCGTTCTTCTTCCATTTTGGACTGGAACGCAGTTTAACTTTGCTGATTTCTCCTACGCAAAGCTGAACCGGATAAACGGCTGGCATCTCTGCCACAGATATCAAGTGAACATACTAAGGTTGTTTGCAGCGCTAATTCATGTTGCGTTGGAGAAGTATAATAAACGCTTTAAATGTTCCATTATGCAGTGCATTGTTTCAATGTTTTCATCTCTAGAATTTTTGACATTTCTCTCGATCTAGGGTGACTATACGGGGGCGTCCTAAAAAGAAGATGTCCTTTGCACACCTTCTGCAACGTACTCCATGAAGTTTGTTGGCACATCTAATTCTATGTTTCTGATACCACCTGGGGAGCCGTCTACTAAATGCTCAAGACCTGACAGCACAAATGGCGATGCTAATGCGGTGGCTGCTACCATCAAATTAGCACCAGGGAGCATTGAATTGGTCAGAACTGCTCCGTGACTAGATAAATTGAGGAGCCTTCTCCGCGAGAGGCCCTACATACTTGATGAGGTTCTTGGCAATGACTTCCAACATATGAAGGGGCTTTACACTTGGCAAGACCTCTGCAAACTTATCTAGGCCAGTGATGGAGAGCTGTTAGATGGGTTGAATACCCTCTCAGCTGTTGAGATTGATGGATTCTAGAGGACAGTTGATGCCAATTCTATGAACACGATTCTTGACATGATCCTGCACAACTCTGTGTTGCACAATTGGCCATTAAATGCAATGCCAGAAAATGATGTGCTCTCTATCATGGAATCTGATGGTTTTACCCATAAGATTGTAACCCACTGCCTCAACAGATTTAGCACAAAGGTAGAGCAGGAAGCCAGGAGTTTTTGGAACCTTGATGAGAAGCGTGTATGCTTACAGTTTGCTCAAAGAGTGCTTGGTGCAGGAAAGATGAAGCTCGCTAACTTTATGGACAAATGGGAGAGAAGCATTCCTTCAGGAACACGTGCGGATCTTCAGATGCTGGAAGGGGAAGTGTTGTGTGAAAAGCTTGGAGCTAAGACCTGGGTGCATGCTTTTAGTGTTGCCGATTTGCCACTGACGCCTGCTGACAGGTTTGCAGCACTTTTCTGTGAGCGGCCTAAGTGGGAATGGAAAGATCTGCATCCCTATATCAGGTGTGATTTGCATTAATTTTCTTTGGTTGAGTTCTTTTTGTGTGTGTGTGTGTGAATTCGGCATGTGACTATATATCTTTCCCTTATGTTCAGGGATTTGCGCTTATCAGGTGTCTCATCAGAAGGATTGCTTCTAAAGTATACCAGAAGAACCCAACCAAGCGCTGAAGCTGAACCTATTTTTACTGCAAGATAATCGATCTAGCCATCTACAGCCATGATTTGATTCAAACAAGGCCCTGTTGGTGCTACTTAATTTGAAATATCACACTGGCAGTGTAGTGCAAGGCATTCTGGCTATTGCCAACGGAACCCAAATTATCGTTGCATACAGATCCGATGATCCTAGTTGTAGACCTTTAGTAAGAGTGATTTTCCTCACCTAAACTAGATACTATCAGTGATGGGATATCTGAAGAACCTGTCATCTGCAAAACTTTGCGCCTTTGTTGTAACCTTTGATAAACATAGCTATCCAAAAGCTGAAATGCATACGAGTACAATTGTGCATGCTTGAAATTGAAACGACTTCAGATATCTTTTTTCGCCCTCTTAATATGAAACTACAGGAGATTCAGGATGTGTGTTGTATATTTGGTAAGAGGCAACTAAGGGGGGCCTATCTGGATATGCACTAGGGGTGAAAAATTACTTATATGCCATAAAAACTATACATATCCCTTATATTGCATCAAAACTTACATCCTTCCTTTCACTGCTGACTGATGTCAATTTACATTGCTGTTAAGTGAAAGTGGAAAAGAAAGTTACATATGGAAGCATTTTTTTCTAGTCCTTCAATCCTTCCATGTCATTGCCCTCAAGAACAATTATGGATATGTTGGTGTTCCTCATTTTTATTTGCACAACATTCAATAATAGTAACAATATAAAATTGATATCAATGACATATATAGGATGAAAAAGCGTAACTAAATGGCATTTGAGGGAAGCTATAATTTCTAATGATATATGAAGAGTGCAAAGGTTCAAGTGAATGGCAATAAAGGGAAGTTGTAATTTCCAATAGCATACAAGGGATGTGTATAGTTTTGAATGGTATAGAAGGAAATTTATATAACTAGATACCTCGCTCAGCCCACCTAAAACCCATGGCCTATAGCACCGACGTCGTCCACCACATGTAGATACCTCACCCACCCCACTTACAACCCAAGGCCAATGGCTATGATGTCGTCCACCACATGGTCCACTCTAACTGGTGCACAGGAATAGAAGGTTTGTCCTGTTCTTACTTCCTATCATGTTTGTTGGTTTGTTCAAATTTTTGGCCATTCTTATTTCCCTAGAGCTGTCCTTGCAAACATTAGTTCTATCGCGTTAAGCATAAACAAGAGCCTCCCATTTTTAATTTATTGTTTTGACATACACGACAATTGAGTAACACAATGTTTTTTTAAAATGAAGCAACTTCAAGTGAAATTTTATGTGCCCAACCTTAAGTGTCTTTCCACATCCAAATCACAAAGCATCTCGATAGAAAAACCAAATGCATACTTTCCTGACTTATTGGTATCACACTGTCTCCTCCAATGCCGATGAGGGCCACCCTACTCCGGTACTCCCTCCCTCGCTATTTTTCCCTCATTTCCTCCTCCCGTGATTGGATCTATGTTTTTATGGCTCCACCGCCGCTCCTCTTGATCTGGTGGTGCCATCGCTTCTACATCCACCGTCACCACTAACCACTCTAGATCTGACACCCCCGCTACTAACCCTTCCTAATCATCCTCCACCACCCCCAGTAGGCCTTGCCACCGCCCTTCCACCTTACACACACTTCTGGCACTATCAGTATAGTGCCAACCCTGGACATCCCTGTTTAAATCTTGCAACCACGGATTCTCCTCTAACCCTATAGCTCAAAACCCTAACCCTAGCATGGATCGATGGGTAGTGGAGTCGAAGGAGGTTGCTAGAGGTGGTAACTCCGTGGAGAAGGATGATATCATCGGAGACGAGGTGCTCGCTAGTCTGAGTTTTAATTCCTCTCCCCTTTGTTTTTGGGTGTTTTTGCTCCAACATAGACTCGCCATCTAAATCAAGAGGGCTCTCAATATAGGCTAAATCGAGAGCCTTTTATGCATTTTTTGTGGTTGTTTGGATCACACGAATTGCAAAATATATTTCCTAGACCAAGTTTTGTGAGGATTTTTAGGGAAATGGGATTTAGATTGTTAGTTTGTTAGATATGTGGTTATAGGTCATGTTGGCAACAATGAGTCTTTGTGAGTCAAAAGTGAATCTAATGAATCGAGTTATCATTAGAACAGACTAGCGGATAATCTTACCGGTAGTCGACCCTCTAATTATGGGACAAAAGGGAGAGGCATAAGCAAAGCAAATAGGAAAAATATAGGTCGTAGTTGTTTTCTGGTATTTCTTATAGTTTTAAAGAAAAATAAAGTTATGGTATTCTATTTTTTATCATCTAGCCAACACAAGAATTTAGACACTAAATTTTTGTTTAACTCATGTTTTTGACATAGTTCCATACTTCAAAATATAAAGAAAAAAAACCATCTAAATGACCTTACTGTATCTCTATCTTTAGATTCAATATTTATTTGAATACCAAATTTAAGAAATCCATAAATTTCTAAGTTCTGCCAAAATATATATGATTGTGATAATACCCATCAATCAAGATAAACAAAATATGTTCAATCAAAACAAGGCCCATTCATCACAATTTGGTTTGCGTCCCAAAGAACTAGCCCGCGGGCTGCGTGTTGCGAGTTCCCACTCCCCATGAGATCCGTCGTTGGCCATTGAAAGGTCCTAATGGCTAGAGGGGGGGTGAATAGCCTAATAAAAATTTCTACAACAACACTTAACCAAATGGTTAGACAATTATGAGGCGAAGCGAGTGTTGCACTAGCCTACTTAAAATGCAAGCCACCTACCACAATTCTAGTTTAGATAGTGTCTATTCACACAATAGCAAAGACACTATCCTATGTTAGTGTGCTCTCAAAGACTAACTAAAGAGCCACACCAACCAAGCAAGCAAGCTCTCACAACTAGCTACACTAAAGAGCTTGTCAACTAGTTTGCGGTAAAGTAAAGAGAGTGGTTAGGATAGTTATACCGCCGTGTAGATGAAGAACCAATCAATCACAAAGATGAATAATAATGAAGACCAATCACCTCGGAATCAATGATGAAGACAATGATTTTTTATCGAGGTTCACTTGCTTGCCGGCAAGCTAGTCCTCGTTGTGGCGATTCACTCACTTGGAGGTTCACGCGCTAATTGGCTTCACACGCCAAACCCTCAATAGGGTGCCGCACAACCAACACAAGATGAGGATCACACAAGCCACGAGCAATTCACTAAAGTACCTTTTGGCTCTCCGCCGGGGACAAGGTCAAGAACCCCTCACAATCACCACGATCGGAGCCGGAGACAATCACCTCCTCCGCTCGACGATCCTCGCTGCTCCAAGCCGTCTAGGTGGCGGCAACCACCAAGAGTAACAAGCGAAATCCACAGCGAAACACGATCACTAAGTGCCTCTAGATGCAATCACTCAAGCAATGCACTTGGATCACTCCCAATCTCACTATGATGATGAATCAATGATGTAGATGAGTGGGAGTCCTTTGGCTAGGCTCACAAGGTTGCTATGTCAATGAAAATGTGCAAGAGTTTTCCCTTGAGCCGGCCATGGGGCTATAAATAGAGCCCCCAACAAATAGAGCCGTTATACCCCTTCATTGGGCAAAACACGCTCTGACCGGACGCTCCGGTCAAACTGACCGGACGCTGGCCCTTAGCGTCCGGTCGCCCGATGGACGCCACGTGTCATCCCCTTCAAACGCTGTTCGTCAGATTCCAACGGCTACGAAGCTGACCGGATGCTCCGGTAAAACTGACCGGACGCTGAAGCCCCAGCGTCCGGTCGTTTCCAGTAAGCTCCCTGAGGCATGTTTTTCTGACCGGACGCGTCCGGTCCACCTTGACCGGACGCAGCCAGCGTCCGGTGCTCAACCCTAGCCTACTGTGCCGTCTGACAGCTCGACCGGACGCAGCCTTTCAGCATTCGGTCGCTGAGTGACCCAGCGTTCGGTCAGTAGACCGACGCCAGCATCATTTCGACCAACTCCATTTCAACTCTAACTTCTTCACCCTTGCTCCAATGTGCCAACCACCAAGAATTTTGCATCCGGCGCAATAGAAAATAGACATTTCATTTTTCCAAAAGCGCCGAATCTGACCCAAACCCATCTCAACCCTACAAGCACCTTGTGCACATGTGTTAGCATATTTTCACAAATATTTTCAAGGGTGTTAGCACTCCACTAGATCCTAAATGCATATGCAATGAGTTAGAGCATCTAGTGGCACTTTGATAACCGCATTCCGATACGAGTTTCACCCCTCTTAATAGTACGGCTATCAAACCTAAATGTGATCACACTCTCTAAGTGTCTTGATCACCAAAACAAAATAGCTCCTATGGTTTATACCTTTGCCTTGAGCTTTTTGTTTTTCTCTTTCTTCTCTTCAAGTTTAAGCCCTTGATCATCTCCATGCTATCACCATTGTCATGTTATGATCTTCATTTGCTTCTCTACTTGAAGTGTGCTACCTATCTCATGATCACTTGATGAACTAGGTTAGCACTTAGGGTTTCATCAATTCACCAAAACCAAACTAGAGCTTTCAATCTCCCCCTTTTTGGTAATTGATGACAACCCTTATACAAAGATATGAATTGAAATTCAATTGAATTCATGTTGCTTGCCCAAGCATATTTACCATGTGTAAAAGGATATGGACAAGTTTCATGAACCCTAAGTGGTAGCAATTGCTCCCCCTACATATGTGCTAAGAGTTTGGATTGAAGCGTGCACATATGCTTAGATAGGAAATGTAGGAGTCAATGTCTACCATATGATGCTAAGGTATAAAAGATGGACCTTTGAAGCGTGATACCAATCGGAGTGCACCAATATACCATCCTTAGCATCATGGTTAGCTCAATACCACTTAGAAATATTTGGAAGTGAAATCACTAGATATCCTATACATGCTAGTTTGCATTTCATCATTCAAATCTACAACTAGCATACATCACACAAGCATGGATATTATAAATATGGAACTTATGCCATGCAAGCAAACATATGAAATGCACTGTTCAAATGCACCATACAAGTTCATGAGCTTGCTCCCCCTACTTGTGTGCTCAAAATTTTAGTTGATCCCTTTCCTTTGTTTCTCTCCACCTTATCCCCTTTATCTTTGTTTCTCTCCCCCTTTGTCATCAATGACCACAAAGGTTCTAAATAGAATTACTTGTAGGGTCGAGATTATCAATGTCAATCAATGGGGTGAGGGTCATTTTCCCAAATTTGGTTCAATTCTAGATTATTTCCCAAAGATATTTAACTCGGTTTGATCCAAGGACAAGCTTCTTCACACCTCCAAATAAGGGTTATCTTGTACCATGTTGAGTTAAACACTTATAGTTCATTTTCTAGATTAAACACTAGGTTTACAAGCCCATAAACATAGTCATATGCCATCACTAGATCAAGTCAAGCATAGAAGCAATAGTGATACCATATTAGACATCAAAATTCATTTGATTTTCATGAATGAGCCTAATAAGATAGAACCATATGCAAGATCCTAATGAGATTGAAAATATGACTAGATGCACTAAACATGTCCTTAGCAAGGATGTATGTCATGCCAATCAACTTTTACCTTAGATTGCTCGAAGGAGAGGCATGTCATATGAGTGGGGGTGCATCAACACATATTTGAGAAATCCAATATGTTCAACTCATTCCTTAGCTTGCAAAACCTTTTCTCATCCAATGGCTTGGTGAATATATCGGCAAGTTGATCTTCGGTGCCTACACTCTCAATGCAAATGTCCCCTTTTTGTTGGTGATCTCTTATGAAATGATGGCGGACATCAATGTGCTTTGTTCTTGCATGTTGCACCGGATTGTTGGTTAGCTTGATTGCACTCTCATTGTCACATAGCAATGGCACTTTCTTGAACTTGATTCCAAAATCACTCAAAGTGGCCTTCATCCAAAGTATTTGTGCACAACAACTACCGGCGGATATGTATTCGGCTTCGGCGGTTGATAATGCAATACTATTTTGCTTCTTTGATGACCATGAAACAAGTGATCTTCCCAACAATTGACATGTGCCCGATGTGCTCTTCCTTTCAACCTTGCATCCCGCATAATCCGAGTCGGAGTAACCAACTAGCTCAAACTTTGCTCCTTTGGGATACCACAAACCAACATTTTGTGTATGCTTCAAGTACCTCAATATCCTCTTTGTAGCCTTCAAATGACTTTCTCTTGGTGAGGCTTGAAATCTTGCACACATGCATACACTAAACATGACATCCGGCCTTGATGCGGTCACATAGAGTAGGCTTCCAATCATAGACCGATACAACTTTTGATCCACCATGTTTCCACTTGCATCACTATCCAAGTTGCCATTGGTTCCCATTGGTGTGCTAATGACTTTGCTATCAATCATTCCAAACTTCTTGATCATGTCCTTGATGTACTTGCCTTGACTCACAAATGTACCATTCTTCAATTGCTTGATTTGAAGACCAAGGAAGTAACTCAACTCTCCAATCATGGACATCTCAAACTCATTAGCCATCATCTTTCCAAACTCATCACAAAATTCTTGATTGGTTGATCCAAATATGATATCATCAACATATATTTGCAACACAAATAGATCTTTTCCAATCTTCTTGATGAAAAGAGTGGTGTCAACCTTGCCCATGGTGAACCCTTTAGAGAGTAGGAAGTCCCTCAATCTCTCATACCATGCTCTAGGTGCTTGCTTCAAGCCATACAATGCTTTCTTCAACTTGTACACATGGTTGGGCTTCTTATCATCTTCAAAACCGGGAGGTTGCTCAACATATACTTCTTCATTGATATAGCCATTGAGAAATGCACTCTTGACATCCATTTGATAGAGCTTGATGTTGTGAGCACAAGCATAGGCTAGCAAGATTCTAATTGCTTCCAATCTAGCAACCGGGGCATAGGTTTCTCCAAAGTCAAGACCTTCAACTTGTGTATAGCCTTGTGCTACCAATCTTGCTTTATTCCTTACAACTATCCCATCTTGATCTTGCTTGTTTCTAAAGACCCATTTGGTTCCAATCACATTGTGTCCCTTTGGTCTTTCTACCAATTCCCATACTTGATTTCTTGTGAAGTTATTCAATTCTTCATGCATAGCATTCACCCAATCAACATCCTTCAAAGCTTCATCTATCTTCTTTGGTTCAATGGATGACACAAAAGAGAAGTGTTCACAAAATGATGCTAATCTTGATCTTGTTTGTACACCTCTTGAGATATCACCAATGATTGTATCCAAAGGATGATCTCTTGCAATACTTGTTGGTTGAAGCAATGGAACTTGATTGCTTGCACTTGCTAGATCATTGGGTTGAGATGATGTACTAGCCACTTGATCTTGATCAATATCATGAGAGTTACTTGCACTAGCTTGATTTGTATCATCTTGCACATTAGAGTTGGAGAGCACTTGCACTTGATCATCTTCATCATCAATCACTTGCCTAGGCCTCAATTCACCAATATCCATGTTCTTCATGGCATTTGAAAGTTGAATGCCTCTAACATCTTCTAAGTTCTCATTCTCTTCTTGTGAACCCTTGGTTTCATCAAATTCAACATCATGAACTTCCTCAAGAGTACCACTATCCAAATTCCAAACTCTATATGCTTTGCTTGTGGTGGAATACCCAAGTAGGAATCCTTCATCACATTTCTTGTCAAACTTGCCCAATCTTGTGCCTTTCTTCAAGATATAGCATTTGCAACCAAAGACCCGAAAATATGCAATGTTGGGCTTTCTACCATTCAAGAGCTCATATGGTGTCTTTTCTTTCAATCGGTGACAATAGAGGCGGTTGCTACAATAGCAAGCCGTGTTGATAGCTTCGGCCCAAAAAGATTGACTCACATTGTACTCACTAAGCATAGACCTTGCCATATCAATGAGTGTTCTATTCTTTCTCTCAACAAGGCCATTTGATTGAGGTGTGTACTTGGCCGAGAATTGATGTCTAATTCCAAATTCATCACATAACTCATCAATTCTAGTGTTCTTAAACTCACTACCATTGTCACTTCTAACTCTCTTGATGGTTGTTTCAAATTCATTGTGAATGCCTTTGACAAATGATTTGAATGTTGCAAATACATCACTTTTGTCCACTAGAAAGAATACCCATGTGTATCTAGTGTAATCATCCACTATCACAAATCCATATTTATTTCCACCGATACTAGTGTATTGTGTTGGCCCAAACAAATCCATGTGCAATAACTCAAATGCTTTACTAGTGCTCATCATGCTTTTCTTAGGATGGGTGTTTCCAACTTGTTTGCCGGCTTGACAAGAACTACAAAGCTTATCCTTTTCAAACACAACATCTTTCAAGCCTTTAACTAAGTCATGCTTAATCAATCTATTCAATTGTTTCATTCCAACATGACCAAGCCTTCTATGCCATAACCAACCCATGCTAGACTTAGTGAACAAGCATGTAGACAATCTAGCTTCACTAGCATTGAAATCAACCAAGTATAGATTCTCATATCTAAAGCCTTTGAAGATCAAGTTAGATCCATCTACACTTATGATTTCTACATCATCTACCCCAAATATGCATTTGAATCCAAGATCACACAATTGAGCCACGGATAGCAAATTGAAGTTCAAGCTCTCTACTAGCAACACATTGGATATGCTCAAGTCATTGGATATTGCAATCTTACCAAGCCCTTTGACCTTGCCTTTGCCATTGTCACCAAATGTGATACTATCATAGCCATCATTGCCATTGGTGTTGATTGAGTTGAACATTCTTGCATCACCGGTCATGTGTTGAGTGCACCCACTATCAAGAACCCAATGCCTTCCTCCGGCTTTGTAATTGACCTACAAAAGAAGATCAATTCCTTTTAGGTACCCAAACTTGCTTGGGTCCTTGAAGGTTAGTAACCAAGCTCTTTGGCACCCAAATGGCTTTCTTCTTTGAGCCCATCCATGGTTTGCCAATGAACTTAGCCTTCACACCAGTTTGTACCCTTAACAAGCATATAGGAAGAATTAAGCTTAATGGAGGATACATTAGCATTTTTGCTTTTGTTGGTGCATTCATGCTCTCTATGACCAACTTGCTTGCAACTAGTGCAAAACCGACCATTGTTCTTCACAAAACTTGTCTTGTGAGGAGCAAAGGCCGCCTTGCCTTTCTTGGGGGTATAGCCCAATCCCTCTTTATAGAGAGAAGCTCTTTGGCTACCCAAGGCCATAAGCAAGCGGTCCTCACCACCATAAGCCTTAGCCTAAGGTGTGAGTGAGCTTAGTTACCTCCTTCTTGAGGTTCTCATTCTCAACCACTAGTGAGGTATCACAAGTGTGACCATCACTACTAGATGAGGTAGAAGTGGAAGTGCTACAAGAAGGGTTAGTTGGAGGAACAATGATAGGCATAGATAGTGATGTATCAATTAAATCACAAGTTAAACCTACATCACAAGTTTCAACATGCTTCTTTTTATCTTGTTCATTAAGCAAAGTGGAATGAGCTTTTTCAAGCTTTTTGTGAGCCTTGCCAAGCTTCTCATGGGCATCCTCTTGCCTCTCATGAGATGCACTAAGCTCATCAAATGCTTGCTTAAGGGCTTTTAGTTCCTTATCGCAAGCTTTTGCATTCCTTTCTTGAGATGTCAAAGTGTTCTCTAGCATCTTCTAGCATGTCAATTAATTCATCTTTTGTAGGTTCATCATCATCATTATCACTATCACTATCATGTTCACTATCACCTCCATCATCACAAGTTTGTACCTTAGTGGCCTTAGCCATGAAGCATGATGGAGAGTCGAAGAGAGAAGGCTTCTCATTGATTGCTATACTTGCAAGAACCTTCTTCTTGGTGGTCTTGTGATCATCACTATCATCATCATCATCACTTGAGGAAGCATCACTATCCCAAGTGACCACAGATGATCCACCCTTCTTCTTCTTGAAGAATGTCTTGTCCTTCTTCTCCTTCTTTTCTTTCTTGTCCTTCTTCTTGTTCTTCTTGTCATCATCATTGTCGCTATTATATGGGCATTGAGCAACAAGATGATCTTTGCTTCCACACTTGAAGCATCTTCTTGACTCATCTTTGTTCTTGGATGAATACTTCTTTCTTCTTGCACGGTAGCCTTTCTTTACCATGAACTTGCCAAACCTCTTGACAAAGAGAGCCATCTTCTCATCATCACTATCATCCCATGAATCATCATCCTCACTTGATGTTTCTTGCTTTGCTTTGCCCTTGGATGATGTGGCCTTGAATGCCACGCTCTTCTTCTTGTCATCCTTCTTCTCATCTTTCTTCTCCCTCTTTTCTTCCTTCTCATCATCATCTCTATAAGCATCATCGGTCATGATATCTCCCAAGATTTGATTTGGTGTCATTGTGTTCAAACCACTCCTCACTAGCAAGGTGACCAACATTTTAAATCTCCCGGGCAAACATCTCAAGAACTTGTTTGAGAAGTCCTTGTCCTCTATGTTCTCACCAAGTGCTTTGAGATCATTTACAATCACCTCCATTCGGTGGAACATGTCCGGCACACTCTCATCCTCCTTCATCTTGAAGCTTGCTAAACTTTTCTTTGAGGATGTATGCCTTTGCACCCTTCACGGCTTGAGTACCTTCAAATGATTCTTCCAACTTCTTCCAAGCCTCATGTGCCATCTCAATATTTTTGATTTGCTCAAATGTTCTTGCATCAATTGCATCATGAATGGCACTTAGAGCAATATCATTGTTTTGGAGAAGTACTTCTTCGGCGGCGGTGGGATTTTCCAGATTACCAATCTCAATTTTGGTTTCTACCACCTTCCATACCTTTCTATTGATTGACTTGATATGTGTGGCCATCTTTGATTTCCAATAAGAATAATTTAAGCCATCAAATTAGGGTGGCTTCTTGGTATTGTTGATTTGAGCCATTTTAACACCGAAGGTTGTTAAGCCTCAAATAACGGTGACCTCGGCTCTGATACCACTTAAAAGGTCCTAATGGCTAGAGGGGGGGTGAATAGCCTAATAAAAATTTCTACAACAACACTTAACCAAATGGTTAGACAATTATGAGGCGAAGCGAGTGTTGCACTAGCCTACTTAAAATGCAAGCAACCTACCACAATTCTAGTTTAGATAGTGTCTATTCACACAATAGCAAAGACACTATCCTATGTTAGTGTGCTCTCAAAGACTAACTAAAGAGCCACACCAACCAAGCAAGCAAGCTCTCACAACTAGCTACACTAAAGAGCTTGTCAACTAGTTTGCGGTAAAGTAAAGAGAGTGGTTAGGATAGTTATACCGCCGTGTAGATGAAGAACCAATCAATCACAAAGATGAATAACAATGAAGACCAATCACCTCGGAATCAATGATGAAGACAATGATTTTTTACCGAGGTTCACTTGCTTGCCGGCAAGCTAGTCCTCGTTGTGGCGATTCACTCACTTGGAGGTTCACGCGCTAATTGGCTTCACACGCCAAACCCTCAATAGGGTGCCGCACAACCAACACAAGATGAGGATCACACAAGCCACGAGCAATTCACTAAAGTACCTTTTGGCTCTCCGCCGGGGACAAGGTCAAGAACCCCTCACAATCACCACGATCGGAGCCGGAGACAATCACCTCCTCCGCTCGACGATCCTCGCTGCTCCAAGCCGTCTAGGTGGCGGCAACCACCAAGAGTAACAAGCGAAATCCGCAGCGAAACACGATCACTAAGTGCCTCTAGATGCAATCATTCAAGCAATGCACTTGGATCACTCCCAATCTCACTATGATGATGAATCAATGATGTAGATGAGTGGGAGTCCTTTGGCTAGGCTCACAAGGTTGCTATGTCAATGAAAATGTGCAAGAGTTTTCCCTTGAGCCGGCCATGGGGCTATAAATAGAGCCCCCAACAAATAGAGCCGTTATACCCCTTCATTGGGCAAAACACGCTCTGACCGGACGCTCCGGTCAAACTGACCGGACGCTGGCCCTCAGCGTCCGGTCGCCCGATGGACGCCACGTGTCATCCCCTTCAAACGCTGTTCGTCAGATTCCAACGGCTATGAAGCTAACCGGACGCTCCGGTAAAACTGACCGGACGCTGAAGCCCCAGCGTCCGGTCGTTTCCAGTAAGCTCCCTAAGACATGTTTTTCCGACCGGACGCGTCCGGTCCACCTTGACCGGAC
Source organism: Miscanthus floridulus (assembly GCF_019320115.1). NCBI lineage: Eukaryota > Viridiplantae > Streptophyta > Magnoliopsida > Poales > Poaceae > Miscanthus > Miscanthus floridulus. The sequence continues at coordinate 2,015,640 of NC_089581.1, read as the reverse complement.
GCAGCCAGCGTTCGGTGCTCAACCCTAGCCTACTGTGCCGTCTGACAGCTCGACCGGACGCAGCCTTTCAGTGTCCGGTCGCTGAGTGACCCAGCGTCCGGTCAGTAGACCGACGCCAGCATCATTTCGACCAACTCTATTTCAACTCTAACTTCTTCACCCTTGCTCCAATGTGCCAACCACCAAGAATTTTGCATCCGGCGCAATAGAAAATAGACATTTCATTTTTCCAAAAGCACCGAATCCGACCCAAACCCATCTCAACCCTACAAGCACCTTGTGCACATGTGTTAGCATATTTTCACAAATATTTTCAAGGGTGTTAGCACTCCACTAGATCCTAAATGTATATGCAATGAGTTAGAGCATCTAGTGGCACTTTGATAACCGCATTCCGATACGAGTTTCACCCCTCTTAATAGTACGGCTATCAAACCTAAATGTGATCACACTCTCTAAGTGTCTTGATCACCAAAACAAAATAGCTCCTATGGTTTATACCTTTGCCTTGAGCTTTTTGTTTTTCTCTTTCTTCTCTTCAAGTTTAAGCCCTTGATCATCTCCATGCTATCACCATTGTCATGTTATGATCTTCATTTGCTTCTCTACTTGAAGTGTGCTACCTATCTCATGATCACTTGATGAACTAGGTTAGCACTTAGGGTTTCATCAATTCACCAAAACCAAACTAGAGCTTTCAGCCATCCATCTTCTCTAGACAAACGAGGCTTTTTCCTGTGTGCCATTATGAAAGATGCTCCATTCCTAAATGCCACTAAAAAGTTCATACGGACTCTGGTGCCATGACACTAAACTTTCTTGTCCTCCACACCATTCCATTCGCCTTCTGTTAGGTTTCCACCATTTGCTAGCCCTGACATGTGGGCCTGACCAAGAAAAATATACAAAATGCCCCCTCTCTCCCAATCAATGCTGGTCCCGCCGCATCCAGACCCTGCCTCTCATTCCCTACTCCGCCGACACCCACATCCACAACGGCGCCTCCTCACCTCATTCGCCTCCCTCGCCTCACCACCCACCCCCACTGGCGCTGGTGCCAGTGCCGTGCCAGGCCACCGAGAGTAGGACCAACGCCCATGCCTCCACCTCCTCCAGCATCGTCTTCTCTGCCAGCGAGGGATCACGTGATCGAGTTCGGCAAGCACAGGGGCCAGATGCTGGGCATGTTGTCGTCGTCGTACCTCTGGTGGGTCGTGGCCGAGCTCGACTACGGGGCCACCGCGCCGTGGGTGGGCCTCGCACGTGACATTCTCGATGACCCCGTCTACGTTGACCGCGTCGAGTGAGAGCACGCGCACCGCTTCCTCTACGGCGATGCTGATGGCTACGACTACGCTTTTGGCGACAGCGATGATGGGCCGCTCTAGGAGATGGCCGAGCGCTTCGGGTGGGACCTCTCCGACGAGGAGGGGTGGGGCCACCTCGACTTCCGCCTCCTTAGCACATCCTACGGCGATCGCATCCCAAGGAAGGGCACCCGGAAGAAGCAAAGCAATAGCTCCACCAACGGCGGTGCCAAGAAGGGCTCCCTGTTCGACGCCTCGGACGGCGCTGGGGGGAAGCGCAACGAGAGGAGGGAGCGGGTGCGGATGAGGAGGGAGGAGTAGGTGAGGACGACCAAGCGGCACGTGCAGGAGGTCATCCACATCGACATGGAGGCCGCCTTAGCTCCGACACGAGCGGTGCAGGCATAGGCGTTGGTGCTCCCGAAGAAGCGACCACTGCCGTCCCAGGTGGCGCTCGTGCAGCGCTGCGCCTCGGGGGCTAGGTTCCGGCGGTGTTTCCCCGGTGTGCGGCTCTGGCCGTGGGGCAAGTTCACGGCAGAGATCCACGACCCACGCCAGCAGAAGTGCCTGTGGCTCAGTACATTCAACACCACCGAGGAGGCCGCCACTGCCTATGACGACGCCGCGCTCCGCCTCAAGGGCTCCCACATCATCACCAAGTTCCCGTCCTCGGCGCCATCTTTCCCCTGGTCGCGCATGAGGCTCCACCCTCGCAGGGAGAGCCCCTAGAAACGATGGAGGGTGCCATGTAAGAAGACGGAGAGGCTCTCGCCCCAGCCCCGGTGAAAGGTCCTAATGGCTAGAGGGGGGGTGAATAGCCTAATAAAAATTTCTACAACAACACTTAATAAAAGGTTAGACAATTATGAGGCGAAGCAAGTGTTGCGCTAGCCTACTCAAAATACAAGCCACCTACCATAATTCTAGTTTAGATAGTGTCGATTCACACAAGAGGTATGACACTACCCTATGTTAGTGTGCTCTCAAAAGCTAATTAAAGAGCCACACCAACCAACCAAGCAAGCTCTCGCAACTAGTTATACTAAAGAGCTTGTCAACTAGTTTGTGATAATGTAAAGAGAGTGATCAAGATAGTTATACCGCCTTATAGAGGAGTGAACCAATCAATCACAAGGATGAATAACAATGAAGATCAATCACCTCGGAATCAAAGGATGGACACAATGATTTTTACCGAGGTTCACTTGCTTGCCGACAAACTACTCCTCGTTGTGGTGATTCACTCACTTGGAGGTTCACGTGCTAATTGGCTTTACACGCCAAACCCTCAATAGGGTGCCGCACAACCAACACAAGATGAGGATCACACAAGCCACGAGCAATTCACTAGAGTACCTTTTGGCGCTCCTCCGGGGAAAGGTCAAGAACCCCTCACAATTACTATGATCGGAGCCGGAGATAATCACCACCCTCCGCTCAACGATCCTCGCTGCTCCAAGCCATCTAGATGGCGGCAACCATCAAGAGTAACAAGTGAAATCCGCAGCGAAACACGAACACTAAGTGCCTCTAGATGCAATCATTCAAGCAATGCACTTGGATTCACTCCCAATCTCACTATGATGATGAATCAATGATGGAGATGAGTGGAAGGACTTTGGCTAGGCTCACAAGGTTGCTATGTCAATAAAAATGGCCAAAGATGCGAGTCATAGCCGGCCATGGGGCTTAAATAGAAGCCCCCACGAAATAGAGCCGTTGTACCCCTTCACTAGGCACACTGCGCTCTGACCGGACGCTCCGGTCCATTTGATCGGACCCTGGACTCAGCGTCCGGTCCACTGATGGACGCCACATGTCACCAGCTTCAAACGTTGTTCGTTAGATTTCAACGGCTATGAAGCTGACCGGACGCTCCGGCAAAATGGACCGGACACTGGAGCCTCAGCGTCCGGTCGAGTACAGTAAGGGTCCAAAACCGGTTTTCCTCGACCGGACACGTCCGATCCACCTTGACCGGACACAGCCTAGCGTCCGGTGGTAAACCCTAGCCACTGTATTGTCAAGTCAGCGCGACCGGACGCAGGCAGTCAGCGTCCGGTGCATTTGGATCCAGCGTCCGGTCACTTGATCGACGCTGGCATCTTCTCCGTTCTCTTTACCCTTGCTCAAATGTGCCAACCACCAAGTGTATCACCATGTGCACATGTGTTAGCATATTTTTACAAATATTTTCAAGGGTGTTAGCACTCCACTAGATACTAAATGCATATGCAATGAGTTAGAGCATCTAATGTCACTTTGATAACCGCATTCCGATACGAGTTTCATCCCTATTAATAGTACGGCTATCAAACCTAAATGTGATCACACTCTCTAAGTGTCTTGATCACCAAAATAAAATAGCTCATACAAATAATACCTTTGCCTTAAGCTTTTTGTTTTTCTCTTTCTTCTTTTCAAGTTTAAGCCCTTGATCAACGCCATGTCATCACCATTGTCATGTTATGATCTTTATTAGCTTCTCCACTTGAAATGTGCTACCTATCTCATGATCACTTGATAAACTAGGTTAGCACTTAGGGTTTCATCAATTCACCAAAACCAAACTAGAGCTTTCACCCGGCCCTGGCGGTTGCGGCGCCCGCGGCGCTGGATCCGCTGGCGGTGGACGACCCCACCCTAGTCTGCCTGTTCGCGTCGCCGACCTCCCTTCTCCATTACGCCACCGACGAGGTGCTGGCCGCACCCGCCCTACCCGTGTTCGAGTTCCTCTATCCTGAGGCATGGCGCCGGAGGAGCAAGAGCGCGACGTGCGTGGGGAGGGATTGGGAAGGAGGGGGCATTTTGTACATTTTCCCTGGTCGAACCCACGTATCAGGGCTAGCAAACAGTAGAAATAAGTTGGAGTTGGACGGAACGACGTGGATGAAAAAAAAAAGTTTAGCGTGATGGTATCCATGTGAATTTTTTAGCGGCATGTAGGAGCCTCTTTCGTGATGGCACCCGTGGAAAAGCCTGGAGACAAATCCCCCGACCTCATTCCTTCCTCTTCTTCCCCTCCCCGACTCCCCGTCTCCGGAGAGCAAAGCGTCTCTCGCTAGCGCGTTCAGTAGAAACCCTAAAAAGGAAAATAAAACCCCGCCTCCTCGCCTCGCCCGTGGAGCCGCACTCCCCTCGCCGGGGGTAGGGGCTACAGGGCTCGCCGCCCGCCATGGACGCGTTCCGGAAGCAGCTGGACGTGCTCATGGGCGCCAACCGCAACGGCGACGTCGAGGAGGTGAACCGCAACTACTACGACCGCGACGTCTGCCGCCTCTTCCTCGCGGGCCTTTGCCCCCATGACCTCTTCCAGCTCACGGTATCCTCGTTTTCCCCTTTGATGTTTTGTTTGGGAATTTTAGTTAGGTTTTCCGTTTTGGGAATAGGATATTATCTCCTTAGTTTTTTAAAAACTCATGGATGGATGAATGGAATGTTGGGTTGGTAATGTTCCCATGTGGTAGTACGTGGAACTAGTTCAGTTTTTCAGGGTAAAAACTAGATGTAGTTCTCTTTGTGCTGCTGTCTGACCTAATTATCTGGTGATTGCAGAAAATGGATCTCGGTCCTTGTTCTAAGATTCACTCCCTTCAACTGCGGAAAGAGTATCCTTCATTTTACATCATTACCTTTGTTTTTTCTTCTCTTAGATGCTGTTTGGTTCGGTGTTTTTGCCCCCGCAACGCATCACACTGTTATCAGATCACGTAACTTATGTTTGGTTAGACTGAGCCGGAATGGATAACGGAGGGATCAGATACGGGCAAGTGCAATGCGGTTACCGCTCAACTCTCGGCGTTATCCGATTACGCGTGCGCAGGAGCGAGCGACTCCCGCGAGTTATCCCGCATGTGCGTTTGCTGCTTAGGCAAATAGAAACCGTTACATATGCCAACCAAACAAATGGCGGTTTTAGCTGCATGGTAACGGATAGCACTGGTTTCCAATTACATTGCCGTTGCCAGTTCCAGAGCTGAACCAAACAGCACCTTAATTGTTTTTTGGGATTTGTTGTGCAAAGTACTGTATAGACATGTTTTCCTCAGCTGTTGGTAGTTATGAAGAAGCGATAACAAAGGGAACAGAGAATTTTGATAGAGAACTCGAGGATATGATAGAAAGGCTCATTGTGGAGTGTGACCGGAAAATTCAGAGGGCCCTGAAACGGCTTGCGGATGATGATGCCAAGGCTGCTATTGCAATATCCGTCTCTGAGGTTACTCTGGTATCTGCCAGTACTCACTTGTATATCAATTACAAAAGTTTATTTGTAACGGCAACTCTTGATTTGAGCTGTATATTGATTATATTGTCAATGTTCACAGACGGATGACATACTGCAGCTGTCAAAACAGATCAAGGAAAAAATGATTGAAGTCGATGCCTTTGGTAATTCATCTATATTTTTATTTTGCATTTTTTTGCCCACTCTTCTGTTTGCTACCTTTTCAAAATAATAGATCGAGGCAGATTCAATAATAAGTTTAATTATTTTGGGAGGACTCATAGCTTCTAGGGATTAGGTGCAATTGTGTTGTTACACGATAGGGAGTTAGCCTATGGGGGTAGCACTACTAACACCATGATTGTTACACAATAGGAAGTTAGCCCATGGGGGTAACACCAATTTATGTTTGATTAGTGAAACATAGATATTGTAGTTTGGCCTCAAGTTTATGCTGCAAATAGCTGAACTAAATTCAAATGTACTGACAGATTTTGAAGGGAGAACTGATGACAAAATAAAGGCCCAGGAAGTAGTGGAAGAACTCAGAGCTAAAAGAGCTGATATGCAGGTATTAATTTGATTCTTTGAAAAGTAATTTTTTTAATTCTTATATTGATGTTATTGTCCCAGCACAAATTATTAAAATAGTAGTACTTTAGTTTTAATGTGGTAATTGTTTTTTCTATTTTGCTGCAGGCTACCCTCTTGCTTGATGCTTTTAACAAGGACAGAGCTTCATTAACTCAGCCTGTTCCACCTCCTCCTCTGGCAGCAGTGCCACCACCGCCTCCACCCGATGCTCGTACTCAAGAAATGATCAATGAAAAGCTTAAGAAAGCTGAAGAGCTTGGTATGGAAAGCAATGTGTTGAATTGCTTTACTTTGCAAAGTAGCATGGATTAGTGGTTTGTTTCTTATAGGTGTATCTGTATTTTTTAACTGGGGCTAAGTTTGGCCGACCTTTTCTCCTAGTATATCTGTATCATGAAGTCAACCACTCAGTTAGGTAATATAAAATCAAATAGACTAACGATATGCACTAGTGAGGTTTTTGGCAAAAGTGAGAAGCTGAGGAGATAACTTCCATGAGAATTTTTAAATGACATGACATAAGGCTATAGTTGGTATATGTGGCACATTTTGATTTCTACTAGACCTTTTCCAGAACATAGGCAAGTTTTCTGTAACTAGCTCTTTTGAAAATTGGCTATCTAGTCAGACTTTATAAATATAATGTTATTGTATTTTAATGGTTGTCGTTTTGGTAGGTGAACAAGGCATGGTTGATGAAGCTCAGAAAGCTTTGGAAGAGGCAGAAGCTCTGAAAAAGGTAGGCAAATAGCCATTACTATCTGCACCTTAAGTTAGTATTTTTAATGTTCCTTTTACCAGCCAGTTTAAGTAGTTTGTGTACCTTGCTGTGAGCTGTCTCAGACAAGGGTTTATGACACTGGCATTATTACGTTTATCTTGTTTAATGATCCTTGACTGATGGATAACTTATTTTTTACTCTTATTATTAGCTGGCGCCACGTCCGGAGCCACCTTCAGACCCTTCTAAATATACCGCTGCTGATGTTCGGATTGTGAGTTTCCACACAACCAATAATTATTTCGAATTAAGTTGTCATTGTTTGATAGTATTAGTTTGCATAGTATCGTCATCTATTTTTTCTGTTAGCATCATTGGATGATAGCTTTTGTGGCTTATGAGGTAACCCTGGTACAAAGGCCTGTTCAAATCGGTGGCTTGAGTGATGCTGACATAATTCTTGTATTGTTTTGTTTACCGCAGATTCAATGTATATTTGTGTTTCTGTAGCTTAATCATCTAATGGGAAGACTGATTTTAAACATAAGTGCAATCGTGTGTTGAAAGTAAATTAACTTGCATAGTTCACATTTCCTGAATGTTTTGATCAGATATTGTTCTAGAATCCTCTCAGTTTATTAAGCTCTTAAGTGCACAGTTGAATCTTTGCGCACTGGAAATTTATTCCTGTCATGCATGTACCTTGTACTAGCACATTTCCTCCACAAAACGATTCTTTCTACAACATATGCATTACGTACCTAGGGTTTCAATGTCTGTAAGGCACTTATTCAGCATCAACCCTTTGTGGCTCATGATTTTAAATGACCTTGTTGTTATGTGCCTCATGTTTAGATCATACATTGCTATGGATTTCTTGGTAGGAATGGCTTGCACATGTAATTGAATTTACCGTTAGAGGTGCTTGTGGTCTGCACTGCCTTTTTAATGTTTAACTGTTTAAGGGTCGATGCTATTTTGTTACATAATTTTTGTCTTATTATCTGTATCTATTTACATCATGATGCAATGCTAGATACATAATTGCTAATGGTACTTTGTTTATTTTATAGACTGATCAAAAGTTACGCCTCTGTGACATATGTGGAGCATTTCTGAGTGTATATGACAAGTAACGCTTCTAGCCCTTTGTACTCCCAAAAATATCTGAAGATGTCAAATTGAATATTTATCCTAAGCTGAAAATATCTCAACAGTGATCGACGTCTTGCTGACCATTTTGGAGGGAAACTACACCTAGGCTACATGCTGATTCGTGAGAAACAGAAAGAACTTCAGGTAAATTCCTGCGCGCCCATGCCCAAAGTACAAGTAAGGTACTGGAGATTTATGAAACAGATTAATGGTTCCAGGGTTTCCAAACCTTAAAGACATAAATAGAACAAAATTCGCATTCAGTTTGCCCATCATCAGAATATGATAATCTTGATTTATTCCCTTATCCTCAATCTAAATCTATCAAGGTGCAATTTATCAGGTGCTGAGTGTAATGTACCATTTTCTGCTTTAAAGAGTTACTCTGTTTTGGGCCTTTTGGCATCTGTGAGTTTTCTTATCTCAAGAGCCTCAAGGTTCTCACCTTCCCTATATATTATTTGATTTCTCACATTGCCGGGCACTATGGTTGTTACGATAGTCATTACAGGAATTAGTCCATATTGCGTGATTGGAATCTCATGCGATCATCTTCATACCCATGGCTACAACAGTCACTGTCTGTTGACAAATGTAAGCATAGGAGCGTGCAGGCCATGGTATGAAAAATCATGTTTACTTAATTGTGACAAACTGCTCATGTGTCTGCTTAGTATTATGTTGGGCAGAAGCTGGAGGTTGCTTTTCTACTGCCTGAGCCATATTATGTAGACCAGGTGATAAATAGTACTGGTTAAGTTATCCTGAAAGCACATTCCTTTTGCCAACATTTGCTGTAAGTGACAACTTGTTCTGTTTTTTTTTTAATCTGCTACCTCCTTCATAAGTTTGCAAGATATATTTTCCTGAAGCAGCCTTGCCTGTAAAGTATCACTCGCCCTTTCTTTTGGAATGTTGTCTCTGATTTTAAGTTTGCCAAAATATCACCATTTCTACTGTCAATAAATAAAATTTATTATGCCATCTTGCAGGAGCAGAGAAATAAAAGGAGGACGGTCAAAACTGAAGATGATAGACGGTATGGCATTCCATATTCCACATCCTTATTATTTTATAGTCAGCATCATGGTGGTTATCTGAAAGCATGTATTTGGCGTTTTTAGATCAAGAGAGCACAGCAAGGATCGCAACGGTCGGTCATCCAGGGATAGAGATTCAGAAAGGAGAGACAGAGTTGAGTCTCGAGATGGTAGAAGAGATTATGATAGGGATCGTGATAGACGTCACGATAGGGACCGTCGCCATGACCGTGATCGGGATAGGGATTATGACCGCTCCCGCGGACATGATTCAAGGAGAAGAGAGCGTTCACGCTCCAGGGAGCGCAGCAGGTATTGCTGAATAATAGGCGACTTGCATGTTAGAGCTACTTTCTTAAGTTCTGTGCCTTTTGATTTGAAACCATTTTACCTCACATCGTTGACTAACCAGGTATTTGTTCCTAATTTCAGGCGCCATGAGAGATACTAAATGTTGCTCCATGGCTGACAGATTTTGGAGTGCTGGCGTCTGTTCAAGATATGGTTTGAGTTGTGGTTTGTATCTTCTGAAGGTTGCTGCTCAAGAAATCCGAAAGTTAATTTTGGTGCATTATGCATCATGTCGTAGCGTCGTACTGTTTATTATACCAATTTTATATGCCGAGAACAATCGCATCAAAGGAAGCTTTGGAAACCGACCTACTTGACGCTAAATGCGCTTGGACCTTGGAGTGTTAAGTATTTAAACGCGTCTGGAATCAAATGAAGTTGTACTTGCGGACGAAATGGCTTTACTCTAATTCGTGCAATTTCTTTCTTTATTATTATGTGCTGGGCTTAACCTTAGCTGTCTCTGCACTCGTCGAGTCGTCGTATCGCTCATTCCCACAAATTACACTGTACATTGTTGCGCTGTTGTAAATTTACGCTGGATTTGTTCAACAGAGGGCATGCTCTGTCTGATCACCATTCGAATCTGCTGTACGTAAGTGATCCTTTGGTGAACGACGACCAGGCGTCCATTTTCAAGAACCACCAAGAAACAGACCAAAACATTTTCCCTCATCAATCATGGCAAAGGCCAAAGGAGGCATACATCTACTCGCGGTACAGCAGAATTCTTGTATGGTACGAACAAAATATTCAAGGCCTGATGAAGCTTTCCATCCCACCACCATTGTGTCTAGACGGCCTTCCGCTGGCGGACCTTGAAGCTGGTGGAGCGGATGACGTCGTCGTCGGCGTTGAGCCTCAGCTGCAGGGCGTCCATGGACTCCGGCTTGGTGAAGTAGGTGATGAGGAGGTAGATGCCGTCGTAGTAGGTGGACGGCAGCCCGGTCCGGCTGTTCCTCTTCCTGATGCTGTATGCCAGCGGGATGACGCCCCGGTTGAAGACCTCCACGTACATGGCGCCGCCGGCGACGAGCAGCTGCAGGCACAGGGAGGGAAGCACCAAGCTGAGCAGGAATGGAATGGTACGCAAATGGCAGGGGTAAGGGTGATGCTGTGGACATATTATGACCAAATATGCTAGTGACTAGAGTACTTACAGTCACAAAATTCAGGATAGAATAACGATTAACATACATGGTGATTGATGGATAACCATTACTTCACTACACTGATGGATGCAGCAGAAGTTTATTGGAAAGGAGGAACACAATGGATCTGACGGACGAAAAAATCAAGATCGTCTCGATGAGCTATATGTAGCTTACTAATGTCATAATCTGCTACCGTGTTCCTAATCTTGTACTGCAAAATGTTACTGTGAATACTTCCACACAACTATGGCTTCGAATCTCTCTGCATTTTGCCATTTTCTATACCCATTTTGTGTGCTTATAGAAATCCTAATATGGGGTGGAGGCAATGCGATTACCTCCTCGTAGCGCTGGATGAAGGCGAGGCGCTCCTCCTCGGACATGTCGGGGCGGAGCACGACCATGGTCTCGTACTGACGCAGGCCGGGCGGGCAGGGCGGCATCTCGCGCTCCTCCAGCGCCAGCGCGGCCTCCGCGGCCGACATCCCGAGGCCGCCGCCGCCGAGCCCCAGCCCCGGGCCGAACCCCGACTCGTTGCCGACCTCCTCCTCGTCGGCGCCGCCGGCCGCGGACATCGCCGAGCCGCCGTAGAAGGACGCCGCGTAGCCGGTGGAGACCGCGCGGGCACGGGCGGAGGGGAGGCGCAGCAGCGCGGCGGGCGGGCAGGGGCGGAAGTGCGGGAGCGCGGCCGAGGTGGAGGAGAGCGGCAGGAGCGCCATGGGTGGCGGCATTGGAGGGACCAAAGGGGAGCCGAGCAGCAAGGGGGCGAGACCGCGAGAGCGCAGGGCAGAGGAGGCGCTGACGCTGTTGGTGTCGCGTCCACTCGATAGATAAGGATAGGACACCACGCGCCCTGTTTGGAGTGCGGTGAAAAACGACCGCGTTTCAAACACTTTTTGACTGTGAGTTTTAAACCAAAATTGTTTGCGACTCTACGAGAAATTGAACCAACGGTAGAGTTTATTTGAACTACGAGCGCATGTTATGCATTTCTCCTATATTTTAGGTGCATGATTTATTTTTTCATCTAAGCAACATGTGTTTTTATCATTGTTTGATGTAGACAAAACCTTCGAATTGTCCTTTTAATTGTGTTAGTTGGTTGTCTAAAATTGTTTGGAAATTTAGGCACCTAAAATATGGCAACTCTCCCATAGTTATTGAGCATATAACACTGACCATTCTACGTATAGGCCTCGTTCGACATAACATCTTCGGCAACTTCATAAGCTATTAGAAGTTGTTTTATGCCAAACAGATCTATTTAAAACAGTTTTACATGTGATGCTCTTTAAAACATGCTCTCATAAGGGATTGGTATGAGATGAAGCTGAAAATAACTGTCACTTCCAGCTTCAACTTGCTCCGTGAGCCCAGCGTAGAATTATATGAGATTATGTCTTACTCAATTTTACATATTTTTGCACGTAGACCTATTCTGCCAGAACCGTTTCAGCCCCACCGATAAAGAAACAACTACTTTCATTTTCACCGGTGAAAGAAATAAAGACTACAGTTGCAACCCCACAGATAAAGAAACAACCACTCCACTTGACTGGACAAGAGAACGGAGACTACGGTTGCAACCCCACCGATAAAGAAACAACCACTCCACTTGACTGGACAAGAGAACTGGGACTACGATTGCTTAGGACATACCAAATTATGGTTTGTAGCCTTGGTTTGGCCAACTAGAGGCACACCCCAAAGACATGCAGGGCCTGTTTGGTTTGTGTCTTAGTCTATTACGTCTGATCTTCGGCAAACTGACTGCTAAAAAAATGTGGCGAAGATACTCTTTCATATAGTTTAGCACAAGAATAAGTCTATGTCATGTGGAATAGATGTGCTAAAAAAGTGTAACACACCGTAGTAACAGCAGTGCACCAGACCGCTACCAGAAAAACTATGGCCTAATGCCTAATCAACCTTTAGCGTGCCAGTTTTGGTCACAAACCAAGAGGGGCCGCGGTGTAGAGCCTCGAGATGGAAGCGATAAATTGCTACCGGCACGGATCAATGGTATTGGAAGCTCATGATCCATCCATCTCTGACCTCTCTATGCATCTTTTAATTGCTTTTAGTGAAACACTTGTGAGCTGGCCATCCACGGATTGTTCCTGACGAGTCCTTCGATTTTTGCTAGATAGATGTTGCCGACCTGTTGGCTCTCCGCTCCGCTCCTCCGATCGGCCGTCGGCGACGGCGATGGCTATCGCGCAGGCTGAGCTGTGAGCTGTACTGACAAAAGGGTCGGTCCACCCACATTCATACACGTGCTTGCTGCCTCTGTCAGTCTCAGTCAGCACCAGTTCACCATGCCAGTGGCCTCGTTCGCGGGTCCGAAACTTGACTGAAACTGACTGAAAAACATTATTCTGGCTGAATTGTTGTGAGAGAAAAATACTATTCTGACTAAAAAAAGAAGCCAAACAAGCCGAATATGGGATAAGCCGAACAGGTCCAGTGCCTTCACAGCACAGGGCTGGCAGGCTGGACACGCCGAGCTCGCCCACCGACCACAAGCCCACAAGGCCACGACCATCCTCGCGGGAATTCTACGTGAGCCATAAAAAAAATCGTAATCCTCTGTGAACCACTGGAAGAGTTTATCGGACTGCAGCGTCACTCCTCTAACCTTTTTTTACTATCCATGCCACTACCGTCAAATTGAGCTCTAATGGTATCAAACTGCAGGTGTGACAAGTCGAAAATACCCTTAAGTCTAAATATGTCATTATTTTTTTAGCATCTTAACGACTTCTCCTATGACTAAAAAGAACGAAGCGTGGACACTTTTTGGTGCGACAAGCAAACGTCGTTATGTCGTCCTGCCTCCATGTGATCCCACGCGCGCCTTGCTCCGCTCTTCCTTTGCTTTCCCCGCTCGCAGACGCTGCTTGGCCCGACGCCGTTGACGCGGACGCCGCAGAGCTCCGCGCCGTCTTCCTCTCCCCTAGCCGCGACGCACGCGCCTCTGGTTCTCCGTCTTCTCCCGTGCTCAATTTGCTTTCCTTCGATTCTCCATCGTCTCCTGCACCTCGCCCTCTCCGCTCCCAGCCGCCGCCCAGCTGTCATCTTCACCGACCAGCCCGCTTGCTCCTCCCCTTCACAGATACTGTGGCAGCCCCGCCAATACTGGATCTGCCTAACATGAAGGGGAGTGGGGCAGCGGTGGACATCGTTCTCCGGTGGCAACGACTCAGCCGCCGCCGCCACCGCCTCCTCCTCCCTACGCTAGGTGCATAGCCCTCCATCTTCGGCACTTTCGCCGGTGACGAGCACCAAACAGGTACACGCGCACTTCTCTTCCGTTCCTGCTGTGCGAAATCGACCACCCAGACCCTAGCTATCTGCTGCTATGATTTCTTCGGTTTGGGTGTTTCGAGGTTGCCGCGCTGATTTGTGTGCATTTGCTGATTAGAATCGAATTATTGTTGGAACCCTACAAGATAAGAACGACGCTGATGAGGAGGATCCACTGTCCTCACAAAGGGACATTGACGATATGGTTCAAGAATGGCGATGACGACGACCATGGTGACAGTCTGATTTTTTGTCGCAATTTCTTCATGTTGTCGACTGTGACTCGCGCTGGTTGTGGGATGTGTGCTTTTCCACCCGTCAGGAAGTTGTTTTGCTTCCTTATTATTCGAATTATTCAGTCTTTTATGGTTTCAAAAAAATCCCCAATCCATCGTCCATGCAGAGCAGTTTGGTTGGTGCTTGCAGCAGTGATGATTATTATGATATAGGCTCAATGTTCTTCTAATTTGTTATGGTTTGCTACCCCTAATCCTAGATGTGCTGATTTTCACACCCAAGAAATACGAATATAGCTTATGCTCCCTTCTCTTCCTGGTGCTCAACATCAACTTTTTTGCTCTCGCAATTACCTTCTGAGCAAACCTGTACTTCTTTTAGTTACTTACGTCTTAGTTTTGTGTCTATTTTCATCGTGTTTCCTTTATACTGCAGGTAGCTCTGTTCATGGTGTCTAAGATGTTTTTTCCCTTATTATTGAAGAACTAAAGTTATTTATTTTATTGCTGTTTAACCATTATAGCTGATCCTGATAGCTAATCTTTCGTGTAGCCCTGCTGACTACGTTGTCCGTGCCACAGAGCCCGTTAAAGAAATCTGAAAGAGATCTCTCATCTCCCTCATAAACGAAAAGCTTCAATTCAGAGTCATCGGTGTTTGGGTCAGCTCAATGTTACCTTCCCTATCTTTGTTCCTCTCCTAGGAAACCATGAATGCATACATTTAATTTGTTAGAATCGGCATATTATAGACATTATTAATTTTTGTTACCCCTTGGTATAGAATGCCATGCCACCAAGTGGATGACACTGGATGCATCGAGTTCTTTATCATATTATGGAGAATGAACATCAGGATCCCAAATGACCCACCGTGAAGCACTGAGGCGTCATCGTGCAATGCATCCTGATAGTACACCTATCTCTATTTCTGATGGTGCCACCTCTCTTCATGCTACCTGGTTCACATCTCTCCTCAAGGTATTCCTGTTGTTGCTCTCCAGTGAAATGCATGTTCAGGCCACAAACAAATGTTGTCGCATTATCTTCCAGACTTAACCCTCTCCAATTGACCCAATACCTTTTAATGCTACCTCACAGAGTTTCCAGGAGATGAAACATCTGTTGCTTCTGCGATATGTCAAAAATGTAGAGCAGGTATGATTCTCAAGTGTAACAGTCAATTTTTGCCCTACACATATGGTGCTCATCTAATCATTTGAGTTCCCCTCAACACATGTTATTAGGCCAGCTATTTTCATACCTATTATCGGTTATATTTGCAGAAATCGATGCAAATTCAGGTGGGGAAATCCTCCTTGACCATTCAAACAAAGGTAAGATCGTTATCCAATATGACTGCTAAATTGTGTGGTTGTAGTATAGGTGATTGAGTGATATATAATTTGGAGGCATGAAGCAACTAGAAACATTGAAATTGAAATGAATTGTATCTATCTCCCATAACTAAAAAGACTAAAGAGTGGATATTTTTTTATATAACATTTCAACATGGCCCCATGGTTCTACCTACTGTGATCCAGCACCTCCTCACCAACAAAATTGGAAAGAAAATCAATCACGCAAAATCGGAAAGAAAAACAATCACGCACGCGAGAAAAGGAAATTTGGATCACTGATAAATGGATGTAGCTTAATGTTTTTGACACAGCTAAATAATGATTATAGAGAGCCTTTAAGTTTCATTGGAATGGATGTGATGGTACAAGTGTTTTCCTTGCTAAATTGGATGGTTTGGTTGTGTAAAATAACGTTATGCAGAGATCTATATATATTTGATTTGGTTGGAGAGGGTGTATATTAATTTTATCACTGTTAAATTGAAGCTTCTTAACATACTGAGAGTAATACAAATGTGCTAACCATCAGATTCATTAATATGTATCTAACTTTCTTTTCATTAGCTTTTATTTGTTTCATTAAATTTTCACTGTCATGTCCTTGTTTTTACTTGTGCAACTATTATTATTATTATTATTATTATTCCCTTTCTAAAACTAAGGTCGCTGATTGCAACCAGCAGCCTATGCAAGCTTGTCAAAATGACAAATCATGACCAGCTATGCGGACACACTAGCGGTGTCGTCCAATAGGCAGTGACTGTTGAGATGGTAATTTTTTTGTTCAAGCACAACATTATGAACAACTGTGGCTAGAGTTGGTGACCCTATCATGCCATCCGCCCTCCCCGTGAATCCGAGCACCGTGTCCAGCCCTAGGTGTTTAAAAGGATTGCAATTGTAATCATGAATCACATGTTTTAATCTGCTTCAAGGCAATGCAAGTTATTTCTAGATTTACGCCAGCCTGCAAATTCCACAGTGAGGTATGTGGTTATGGCATTCAAATTCCAACTCTGACCTGGTTTACAAGATTGATTTATTAACTAGCAGTGCTTCTAGGATATTTGGGGTTAAATTTATTTTTGATTAATTCATGTATATGAAGACTAACTGATGTGCTGCTAAGGTACCAGGCTGCTGGGAAATTTGGGTTTAAATTTATTCTTATTTAATTCATGTATATGACAACTAACTGATATGCCGCTAAGGTATCAGGCTAAGAGAAAGAGAAGATCAGTAAACTAGCAAACTCCATTAATGAAACATGCGGCAACGACCTTACTTGTCAAATTAAAATAATACTATGAAATCACTTATATTTTGACAGAAAGACAATTTTGAAAAGAAAAATAGTAGTGCACCGCCTTCACCCTTTACCACGATTGGCCCTAGGAAATCATCCAATGAGCCACTATACTGTTTTAACCATGTTTATAAACCCTGCTCGATATATGTTTGAGTTGAGAATTAGTTTTTTAATGTCTAATTTGGTAATAGAGTCGCTATATAATGGACTTGCATATTGTGCCATGTACCCATTGTAAATGTTTTTGCTTGCTACCCCCTGTATGGGTATGTTGAAATAAAATTATGCATGGGGTTATTTCTCGTATTGCCATAATGTTAGAAAGGTAACAATACAAGTTTCTAAACTAACAAGAACATATGTGATGTTCCTTCTCTAACGCATTTTTTGCCTTCATCTTAAGTAGGTCCAGGTTGCAATCCTACAATGGCAAGGCGGCGGCAACACTAAGACACAAGTACACGAGCGTGGTGAGGGTAGAGCTCTGTTAGAGATGCAAACATGTGGATCTAGGGTTAAGAAGAGCGGTGTTGGTATGTAATTTGTCTTATATGAGAATAAATTAAAATCTCAACGTATCACTTTATTATGAGGGAATTTAGACATTTGGTATCATCTACCTAGGAGCTTTTTTGTGAGAATGACATACACGTTCAAACTTAATCATCATTGTATTATTTTGTTGGACAACATTATCGTGCGAAAAAATCCCTTGGGTCGTCTGCCAAACCCTGCGACCCCTTCCCTCCAAATGCCACTCCCTGTCGACCCCACCTCAGTGATTCTTAGAAAATGCCACCTAACAATTAGAGTCCAATCACGCGCCCTCCCCGTCCTCACGATCCCTCTCCCTCACGCCTTCCACGCTCGTCCCACGCCACCGCCTGCTCTCCCTCCTTGCCGCGAAGCCGTGCCGCCACTGTAAGCTCGTGCCGAGAAGGAGAAGGCCCGCCGATGGAGCGCCGAGAAGCAGAAGGACCGCCGAGAAGGCCCTCGCTCGAACGTCGTCGTTCACACTCGCGCCGTCATCCTTGCCCCACCCCGATCAGCTAAATATCCTAAAGCCACACATATTTATACGATTAGTATAACATACTTTGTTATTAGGTTTTATGATAGATTTTTCAAGACACGTAGTATTACCCATGTGACAGACATTAATATTTACATATATACTCGAACCTGTGTACAAGATGGTATGGAGATGCGGACGGAACTTATTCGTGGATTTATTGGCGCACGAAAGAAATAGGATATCGGAGATTTGTTCATACCGATATAAAACATTATCTTCGTCGCATCACGAAAAAGGTATATACAGTAGAGTTGGTGAGCCTGCGATGCCGCGCTCTCCGTGACTGTGTTTATTTCACGAACTTTGCTATTTGGATTAAATGTCACTTTAACGTCAATATTTAATTTCATAATATTGTTATCTTATCGTGCGATCCATGTGTTTTTAGTACAATTGTTTTGATGTCCCGTAGTAACGCACGGGCACGCTACCTAGTCAAATAAAAAAACTCAAAACTAGAAAGTTGTAGATCTCGTCGAGATCTATAATTTTTATATAAAAATTATCTTTATTTAATTCCGCAAAAAGATATGATTTGATATGATTAATATATCTTAGAAAAATCATATTTTTTGCGGTATTAAAAGATGATAATTTTTATATGAAAATTATAGGTCTCGACGAGATCTACAACTTTCTATTTTTGAATTTTTTTCATTTAAAGTCGTTAAGATGTTCAAAAAAAATTAATAATATATTTAAACTTAAAGGTATTTTCGACTTTTCACATCTACGATTCGATATCGTTAGAGCTCAGTCTAATGACAGTGGTACGGAGGATAAAAAAAAAGTTCGAGCATGAACTTTTTCAATAGCGCGTATTAGATTGCGATGTTTTTTTAATGGACCACGAGGAGTCCCCCCCCCCCCGCCCGACCATCCTTCCCAGCTTCCCGCAGGCACGCGGTTTCCACTCGCTTCGTCCCCTGCGGATCCCCCTCAGGTCAACCACCACTCCTCCCTCTGCCCCCTCTTTATCTCGCCCTCGCCTCGCGCTTCAGATCTCTCTCGTCCACCGATCTGCATCTCACGCACGCTCGCGTTCTTGGCTTGCTTCCACCTTTCTTTCTCTAGCAGAGTAGCAGCCTAGCAGAGGCGAAGAGCGAGCATGTCGTCGTCGGCGGAGAACGACCCCACGGTGACGGTGACCGAGCGCGGCAAGGACAAGCACGAGGACGCCGGCGACAAGGAGCAGGGCGGCGGCGGCGGATTCATCGAGAAGGTGAAGGACTTCATCCACGACATCGGCGACAAGATCGGGTTCGGCAAGCCGACGGCCGACGTGTGCGGCATCCACATCCCGCACATCAGCCTCCACCGCGCGGACCTCGTCGTGGACGTGCTCATCAAGAACCCCAACCCGGTGCCCATCCCGCTCGTCGACATCGACTACCTCATCGACAGCGACGGCCGCAAGCTCGTGTCCGGCCTCATCCCCGACGCCGGCACCATCCACGCGCATGGCCAGGAGACCGTCAAGATCCCCATCTCGCTCGTCTTCGACGACATCAAGAGCACCTACAAGGACATCCAGCCCGGCAGCATCATCCCCTACCTCGTCCGCGTCGTGCTCCTCGTCGACGTCCCCATCATCGGCCGCATCAAGATCCCGATCCAGAAGGACGGCGAGATCCCCGTCCCGTACAAGCCCGACGTCGACGTCGAGAAGATCAAGTTCCACCACTTCTCCTTCGAGGAGACCACCGCCACGCTCCACCTCAAGCTCGAGAACAAGAACGACTTCGACCTCGGCCTCAACCTGCTCGAGTACGAGATGTGGCTCGGCGACGACAGCATCGCCTCCGCTGAGCTCACCCAGACCGCCAAGATCGAGAAGCAGGGGATCACCAGGATGCAGGTGCCCTTCAGCTTCAGTCCCAAGGACTTTGGATCCGCTGTCTGGGACATGATCAGGGGGAGGGGCACGGGATACACCATCAAGGGCAAGATTGATGTCGACACTCCCTTCGGCAACATGAAGCTGCCCATAAGCAAAGAGGGTGGAACCACCCGCATCAAGAAGGACGACGACGACGATGACGATGATGACAACTGAACTGAGGTACTACTACTATCTGCTGCCTGTTGATCTAATGCCATACTACTAGTCAGTACTCTTTTCTTCTTCCAAGATGTTTCCAATTGTTCATATGGAGTATTCACCAGTCCAGTAAGTACTAGTCACATCTCTTTTTGACTAACGAGAATGCCAGTGGAAAAGAGACAGCTTTAGCATGAGCATGAATCTTTTTTTTTTTAAATTTGATTTTAGGTCTGTTAACAAGCTAAGTTCTGTACTACTACACGATGCAATAGCCGAACTTGGTAGGCTTAAGTTTCCAAAACTTGACCATTTTGATGATTTGTAGTCTTTCCATGGACCACCTGTACTGAAAAGCTAGTCTACTATGACCTCATTAGTGATTAGTCATAAAGATTTTACAAGTACTTATCTGAACTTGTTATGCTAGGCGATGGCAACTGAGGTACTACTACTAGTATCTGCTGCCTGTCGATCTAGTACCATCTTTGTTCTTCCATGTTGCCAATTCATTCTTTCGTATGATGATTCATCAGTTTAGTACTTGTTATTATTTTTAGTACTCTTTGACTAACAGAATACTAGTGGAAAAGCGACAGCTTTAGCATAAGCATGAATCCTTTTTAATTGATTTAAGGTGTGTTGACTAAATGCAATATCCGAACTTGCTAGGCCTTTGAATTTCTAAAAATCCAGAATTTTGATAGACACTAGAAAGAAGGCCGGGCCTGGTGCAAGCGGTAGAGTCTTACCGCCTGTGACCGGAAGGTCCCGGGTTCGAGTCGCGGTCTCCTCGCATTGCACAGGCGAGGGTAAGGCTTGCCACTGACACCCTTCCCCAGACCCCGCACAGAGCGGGAGCTCTCTGCACTGGGTATGCCCTGATAGACACTAGAAATAGGTGTTACAAGTTGTCATTATGAAACTCTGCATTCTCAACATGGATCACTTGTACCGAAAAACTTAGTCAACTATGACCTTATTAGTCGGAGAAATTTAGCAAGCACTTGTATGAACTTGTTATGCTAGATGATGATGTGTGAGTCATATATTCAGTGCATGTCGATATACAAGATTTTATACTCTGTTCAAATGTTTAGACTACACACACTGTTTGATTCAAGCAGAGATATGCGTTTGATGAACTTATAGAACATGTAGCATAACAAGATAACATGCCATCTGGACTAGGTTGTAGTTGTAGAGACCAGGTCGTTAGTAGTAACACAATCACATGTGAAAAGTTGAAGAAAAGTATGCAGTGCAGGACTGCAGGCAGTCGCTATGTCTGTCAGTTGTTGATGGGAGGCTTTGGGTATACAATCCTGCAAGTAGTAGTAGATTGGTTTGCTGTGATGGCATTTCCCTTGCAAAATCGTTCACACTGGTGGCCTGGAGCTTGCTGAACACTGTTTCTGAACCACCCTACCATTGTTGCAGGACTGGAGCGCTGTTGTTACCTTTCACACAAAATGCAGCAAAGCAGAGAAAGATGCGGGGATCGTCATCCACCTGATACCCTTGGGGCTAGTTAAGCTCGTGCCGTAGCTTATGGTGTCTTCTTGTTTTGCATTGTCTGAACATCCTCACTTCGTCAGTGTACGTCGTGGTGCCGTGCGTTGTCCAGTTTGAGGTTTCCTCTGTGTAGTCTCCTGCGTGAATTCCTTCTCCAAACTTTGCGGTTGGAACTGAAGAATAAAATTCCATGACCCTCCTGGTTCTTTTGTGGGTCTGGTTGGAATAGCTCCTGCCTGAAATGTTTGCGCTGCTGTGATGGTCAAGTGCCAATGATATCCTGAAATGAACTTAACACTTTTATCCATGCAGAAGCTCACGGGCAAGTCATTAATAATCCACACCTGTTTTCATGGGGGCTGTGTCTGCTTCTCTCTTTCCTTTCTTTCTTTTTTCTTTCTGAAATGCTTGCTTGGCATCTCATTGTGAAGCTTCTGCCCTCTCTGAAATGCTTGTTTGGCATGTCATTCGACGAAGGAGCAAAATCATCCTGTTCTCGAGTGAAAGGAACTATCAATAACTTTTTTTTTTGAAGAATGGAACTATCAATAACTTGCCACCTTACAATTTCACCAAACATAGATAGACAGGGACAAAAATTCTTCATTCAGGCAAAGCGTGAACGCATTTGAGAACACCATTTTTGGCGCTCACTGCTCACACGAGAAAGTACATATACATGTATGAATCCATTTTTGACGATGCATCATGAGTTCATCTCATGAATTTTGGTGAAATCAGACCATTTTTCATGTATGTATTAATTATTAGCTTGTGAGGAATGAACGATGATAGATCAACTTATTTCATTTCACGAACTAAATAAAAAATGAGGAGTGCAAAGAAGATGGACCTCCTCATAGTGTCCTATAATCTGTTGCATCACGCATCGGAGATGAAGGTTGTTTTCAATCGACACAAAACACTCTAGATGATTCCCTAAAAAAAAAACACTCTAGATGATCTACGGCTGGGCTTGTAGGCAGATGGGAGAGCCTTGGGTCGATGTGAGCTCACGGCCGTCGAAGAGGCGCTGCAAGGCCACCGGGATGTACGGTCTCCTCCTTTGGATCGCCTACTTATTTTTCGTGACAACTAGCCACCGGACATCCGGACGCAGCTCCCGCTTCGGAGGCATCGTCTGTGTGGACGGAGCTCCACGCTCGCCCGCATCGTATCCCGCGCCTTGCCCCCGCCCGCATCGCGCGCCAGTGTTTGAAACCGTGTCCCCGTGTCCGCACGTGAACCACGACGGCGCCCCGTAGCCGCACTAGGCTTGCCGTCAGCCACCAGCGTGCATTGCAATGTGTGTAACGCCCCGATCTACTTTTGAAACATAAAGATGAAACATTTGCAATATACAGATGAAACATTTAAAATATGCTCTTGAAACATGCGTGTGTAGCCATAGCAATATATGCAACATCTAAATCCACTTTTGCAACGTAAGTCAGAAACATCTGAAACACATGAAAACACACTTGAAACATGCGTGTGCAGCCATAGCAATCATATGCAACATCCAGATGAAAAACACTTGAAACATGCGTCTGAAACAACTGAAACACTTTGAACATAGGTTGGAAACATTCGTATATTGTCATTGCAACATATGAAACATCATAGATCTACTTTTGTAACATCTAGATGAAACACTTGAAACATAAGTCTGAAACGCCTGAAACACAACGTCGCCGGCAGCCACAGCCTATCTAGTGGGGAACTCCGGTAGCCAACAAGCTCGGGTTAGGGGTACATCGAGCGCAACGGTCCAGCGTACACCCCAGGCGCAGCGCGCAGGTCTCCCCTGCCATGCTGGATGGGGGTGCAGGCGTAAGCCTCCCTTGCCTCTCTTTCTGCGACGGACGAGGTGGATGGGGGCATGGCGCGGGGCGCAGAGCAGCGTGGGATGTGTCCGTGAGCGACGGCGAAGCGCGGTGGAACGCAGTCGCGGAGCGCAGTCATGGACTCACGGTGCTGCCGCGATATTTTTTTTAAGAAATTATGGTGCACGAAGGAAAACGTATATAGGAGCAGATAAGAAACCTCATGGATATCATAGCCCACCGTAGAGCCGTCCGGAAGGACGGACGTCAGGTACCTGGAGGTTCAACTCCATGGCCTCACGCGGTCACGCCCTATGGTGTAGATCGTCACGTACATTGCGTCACCCTCTTCTTGCAGACGAGGGTTCTAGTTCTAGGGCTCTGCTGGCGTTGGAGATGTCAATACGTATTTGGCATGTATAATACACTATACTATCACGGAACTGAGAACCTTGTAGACCTCACAAACATTCACAAATTGAAATTAGTAACTTGGAATGGGAAGCCAATTAGCCAAACTAACTTACGGATGTATCACGGCAGCTGGTGGCTGGAAAATAATAATAAATAAATATATGAATAGATAGAGGGGTGAGCCTAACTAAATTAAAATCTATACAAAGCACAACACTTAGGCATACCGTTAAGAGGCCGAAATAACCACTGCTTCTAACTATGATTTTTGCAAGAATGTAAGTCTAGGATGAGCAACTACACAATTCTAGATAGCAATAGAATTGGTAAACTAACAAGATCAACACCCTACGGAGAACAAAACGTAACATCTCTATACAAGGGACTGTAAAGAGCACAAGCAAAGCACAAGCGCAGAGCTCACACGGATACGCAATACGTCCACGTTGAGTCCTCTTAACAATTATGGGGGCCCGAGGCCCACTGTTTCCAATAGTTGGGCCTACGCAGCGCACCTCCAGCTGCTCCAGCGTGCAGTTGTAGTGCGAACCCTAGTCCCAAAAAACATGAGGCTTTTACATACGTGTCATTAAAAAGTTTATAATTATATATATGTTATTAAAAAAGTTGACCGTACACATATGTCACCGTTCCGAACTTCTTTGCTCTTCAAGCCATTCTATCCGTATTCCGTTCGTTTTTCACCGTTTGGGAGTCATGACAAATGGGTCAGATCAATCAAAATATCCATAATACCCCTCTCATTCCTATCCTCTCTCTCTCTCAAACTCAACCTCATCTCTCTTCTCCGCGCACGCCCCCGGCGGAGCTCGCCCGCGCCAGCGCCCGCGCCCGTGATGGCTGTCCGGGGCCGAGCTCGCCCGCACCCGCGCCCGCGACGGCTGTCCGGGGCCGAGCTCGCCCGCGCGCGCCCGAGGCGGCCGGGGCGGAGCTCGCCCGCGCCCACGGCGGCTGTCCGGGGCCGAGCTCGCCCGCTATCGATGCGGGACCCATATGATACCCCGTAAGGGAGAGAGAAGATCTAATCCAACTAGGATTCTTCCCATGTAATCTTAGTAGTAGAACTATTAAGTAATCCTACTAGGAAATCTCATTGCAAACCGACTAGGACTCTGGCTTCCTGACTATATAAAGGAGGGCAGGGCTCCTGAGAGAGAGAGACGACAATTGTACAACACATCACAATCAATCCAACGCAAAGGCTAACGCCGACTGGACGTAAGGTTATTACTCGATCTACGATCGAGGGTCTGAACCAGGATAAATCGACTGTCTCTTGCGTTAACCATTGAGTTCAGCATACGCCGAAGCCCGAACATACTGCCCTGGGTACCCCCGTGGCACGCTATCGGTGGTGAAACATCGACAGCTGACGCGCCAAGTAGGGGCTTTCGGCGATTTTGCATCCAAGAGCTTGATGGACCTCGACAACATAATCTTCTCGACGGGATCAACTTTCATCTTCGGTTCATGGGTCTGCGAGGCAGACAACAACGGCAAGCTCCAGGGCCATCTCTTCAAAGATCCAGATCATCATAAAGAATTTCCTATTTCAACAACTACGACAGATCAGCTCACCAGAAGATTCGCACAGCTCATAGTATCCGGTTCAAATCAGATTTTACGGCCGCGCGTATCCGATTCGAATTCAAGTTCCAAGGTGAAGTTTTATCCGAGTGCTCTCAAGAAACTGAGTTCTTTTTTGGCAAGATTCCAGAGCACAGCCCAAAACAACTCGGATTGCCCTCAGAGTTCTTTCAAGAAGTCGAGTTCTTTTCTATTTGGGCTCGACAACATGGCAAAATCCTATCAGGGACAGTTCGAAAGATCTTTCAATCCAAGATTCGGGATACCACTGACAGGAGCTCAGGAGGGTCTTGTACTAACGATAACATCGCAAGACTGTATCATCCACTGGCCAGGTTCCGTTCCTGAAGGTAGCGGAACCCAACTAGTCGGCACAACAACAACAACTATTCTATCTTACCAAGAAGGAGACTCGATCTACGACACCGAGGCATCTACTAAAGTTATCAGCGACTCCGACAGTATGAAAACTAACGCCAAAAATAGAACGACTCACGCACGAGAAGTGCTCATGGTTCGACATCCTCGGTCACCATTAAATCCCCCGGAAGCACCCGATGTCAGATCATCAGATGAATCAAAATCCAACATATCACCCTTTGCCCCGGGCTACGATGGAGAAACCGAAAGTCAGAAACAAGCTAGAGAAAGAAAAAACAAGTTGAAGCAAGGGCGCCAACACCGTGCTAGGCAGCGCAGGGAAGCTTGGATCAGATATGAGTTAGAATTGGCTGAGTACGACAAAAGAAAATCGCAACGAGAAGGCGAAGGAAGACGCACGGCAAATACACCTTACGATAAGATTCGAGAAGCATTAGAAGAACTCGGAGCAACTTCACATCCCGGTGAGAATTATGAACAACTCCAGGACTTGCTCCGATCGGCGATCCTAAAAACGCATGAAGAGAGAACTCGATCAAGACTACCCGCCAGATCAACCACCCGCTGGCAAGAAGATCAAAATCAAAGGAAATCTGCTTTCGAAAGACTTGGGCCGGGTGAAAGCCATGACGGAGGAAGTAGGAAGGAACATAATCAAGGCCACCGATTTGAACAACCAAGGAAGACCAGGAGTAGGGTGCCTACCCAGACAACCTCGCAAGATTATTCCCATCAAAACGAAAGTTGGCTAGAAGAAGGTGCCGAATTTGAATTCAAAGAAACCAGGACACACGACAGATTCCCCTGTTTCGCAAACAGGCTTGCATTGGTACGATTACCTCACAAATTCAAACCGTCTAACCACTCCAAGTATGATGGCAAAACTAAACCAAGGCAATGGCTCAGAATATATTCACAATCAATTGAACTAGCTAGAGGAGACGACGATATCAAAACCCTGTTCTTTCCCATGGCACTGGAAGCCATGCCCCTCCAATGGTTCGACAAACTGAATCCAGGATCTATCAGAAATTGGGAGGATTTGCAAAGAGTTTTTTGTGATAATTTCGCAGGAATCATTACACACCCAATCACTCATACAGAACTAAAAGGACTCAAGCAAAAGGGAGGTGAAAGCCTCAAAAATTACTATCGATGATTCGGTGAACTACAAGCTCAAGTGCATGACATAACCGAACGAGAAGTAATTGAAGCTTTCTCTCACAGAATCATGGCTAGGTGGCAGTTTCAAGACTTCTGTAAAGAAAATTCGAGAAACAACGAAGAATTTAGACAAACAGTAGAAAAGATGATTACTACAGAAGAAAAAACATGAGAGAGGTTCCCAGACAGAAACAACCAGGACAACTCAGACAGGCAAAATCACCGAAATAGCAGACATCAAGAAAGAAAACATAGACCAGATAATACTGTGGCAACAGCCGACAAATCAAAGAAGTTTTCCAAACCCAGAAGGTATGATGACATTAAAAACATACGTTGCCCATTGCACCCTAATGGGAGGCACACCATCGGAAATTGCTACACTTTCAATGATCGATACACAAGAAAAGATAGTAAGGAAAACACCAAAGAAGACAATCAGAAAAGAGAGAAAGACAACCACGAGGACAAAGGATTCCAAAAACCCAGGGGAACGGTAGCTGTAATCTTCTCAGGGGCTCCGGATTGCAGAAGCAAACATCAAGAAAAACTAGCACTACAGACTATTATGACAGCAGAACCGGCTACACCAAGATACCTCAATTGGTCACAGTATCCTATCCAATTTACCAGAGAAGACCAATGGACTAGCGTGGGAAACGCAGGCCATTATCCACTGGTTCTAGATCCAACTATTGTTGGTATGACCGTCACCAAAGTACTAATCGATGGAGGAGCTGGACTCAACATCATCTTTTTAGAAACTCTAAGGAAAATGGGACTACAACTCGCCGGGATGATCACACCAACAAGCACACCTTTTTACAGAATAGTACCCGGCAAAGCAGCCATGCCACTCGGACAAATTACCTTACCCGTTACTTTTGGAACTCCTTCAAACTACCAAACAGAGTTTATCAAATTTGAGGTCGCTGACTTCGATTCGTCATATCATGCAATCCTCGGACGTCCAGCACTGGCCAAATTCATGGCAATACCACATTATCCGTACTTACTGCTTAAGATACCAGGATCCAACGGTATCCTTTCTCTTCGAAGCGATTTGAAGCGTGCTTTTGACTGCGACGTTCAGGCAATCCAAATTGCAGCTAAGGCACAAGCCGACAAGGGAAGAAAAGAAATAGCCGCAATCGCTACAGAGATAAGCCAAGAAGAATTAGAAATACCGGCTAAAAAGCCCAGCATCATCGCACCACCAAAAGAAGCCGACATCAAGCAAATTGACTTAGGCACAGGCAATACCTCCAAGACAGCAACCATCAGTGCTCACCTCTCGACAAAATAGGAACTCGCGCTCACCAACTTTCTTCGGGACAACAAAGATATCTTTGCCTGAAAGCTGACCGACATGCTAGGAGTCCCAAGGGAGTTGGCCGAGCACAGAATTGATGTTAATGAAAGCTCCAAGCCTGCAAAGCAATGGCTACGACGATTCTCACCCGACAAAAAGGCAACAATTAAAAAGGAAATAACAAAACTGATGGCAGCCGGATTCATCAGGGAAATCCTTCATCCAGACTGGCTAGCAAACCCGGTCCTTGTGCAGAAGAAAAACACGGACGAGTGGCGCATGTGCGTCGACTACACAGATCTCAACAAACATTGCCCAAAAGATCCGTTCGGGCTACCACGCATTGACCAGATAGTTGACTCAACAGTAGGATCTGCATTATTATCTTTTCTCGATTGCTATTCAGGGTATCACCAGATCGCACTAAAAGAACAAGACCAGAGCAAGACATCTTTCATCACCCCGTTTGGTGCCTACTGCTACAAGACCATGTCGTTTGGACTAAAGAACGCTGGCGCCACGTACCAAAGAGCTATCCAAACTTGCCTTGGGAATCAAATCGGTGAAAATGTGGAGGCATACATGGACGATGTAGTGGTGAAAACAAAGAACCCAGACACCCTAATTGAAGATTTAAAGCAAACCTTCAAAAACTTGAAGAGATGGAGATAGAAATTAAACCCAAACAAATGTATATTTGGAGTTCCCTGAGGACAACTACTCAGATTTTTGGTCAGTCAGCGCGGGATCGAAGCCAGTACCAAGAAATTTGATCTATAACAGAAATGGGCCCACCTAGAAGTGTCAAAGATGTGCAGAAACTAACAGGATGTATGGCAGCCCTCAATCGCTTCATATCAAGACTCGGCGAAATGGGGTTGCCTTTCTTTAAACTACTAAAGAAGACAGACAAGTTCGAGTGGACAATAGAGGCCGACGAAGCTTTCAAAAAACTTAAAGAATACCTCACCTCGTCGCCTGTCCTGACACCTCCAAAGAAAGATGAAGATATGATGCTATATATTGCGGTGACTCCTACCGTAATCAGCATGGCAATAGTCATAGAAAGAGAAGAACAAGGGCGCATGTATAAAGTGCAACGTCCCATATACTACATCAGCGAAGTACTATCAGAATCCAAAATACGGTACCCGCATGTACAAAAACTACTCTACGCTCTACTCATCACCTCACGCAAGCTTCGCCACTATTTCGAAAGCCATAAGATTACCGTAGTGATAGATTTTCCACTCGGAGACATCCTACACAATAAAGATGCCACGGGGCGCATATCCAAGTGGGCAGTTGAAATCGGAGCTCTTGACATCGATTTCACCCCACGGAAAGCAATCAAATCTCAAGCTCTCGCCGATTTTGTGGCCGAATAGACAAAGATTCAACAGCCTTTATCAGATACAATCCTTGACCACTGGAAGATGTACTTTGATGGATCACTCAAACTAGGCGGGGCCGGTGCAGGCGTTCTCCTCATTTCTCCAGATGAAAAACAACTCAAGTATGTCCTTCAGATATTATGGCAAGCTACCAATAACGAAGCAGAATATGAAGCCCTCATCCATGGGCTACGAGTGGCAATTACTCTCGGAATAAAAAGATTACTCGTATACGGCGATTCAGCAGTAGTCATCAACCAAGTCAACAAAGATTGGGATTGCACCAAAGAAAACATGAGTGCTTACTGTGCTGAAATACGGAAACTTGAAAAACATTTCCAAGGATTAGAAATTTTACACGTCCTACGCGATTTCAACATTGCAGCAGATGTCCTTGCCAAGCTCGGATCAGACAGAGTGAAGGTTCCACCCGGCGTATTCATAGAAGAGCTATCAGTACCCTCTATCAAACAACCCGGTGAAACAACACATGAAATTCAGGCTAAAAGCATTCAGATCTTGGTAATTAACACTTCATGGAGTCAAGTTTTCATCGACTATATCAAAGAAAACAAATTGCTAGCAGATAAGGCAGAAGCCACCCAAGTTGTTCATAGAAGCAAAAACTATGTTCTAGTAGGAAATAAACTTTACAGAAGAGCAGCATCATCAGGAGTACTCCTAAAATGTGTCTCATTTGAAGAAGGTAAAGAGATCCTAGATGAAATACACTCAGGTTGCTGTGGAAATCATGCTGCTTAAAGAACACTAGTTGGCAAAGCATTTTGCACCGGATTCTATTAGCCAACCGCTTTGAAGGATGCAGAAGAACTTGTTAGAAAATGCAAAGGTTGCCAAATGTTTGCAAGACAAGCCCATGTGTCAGCTCACAATCTTATCTGCATCCCACCTGCTTGGCCTTTTTCCTGCTGGGGGCTGGATCAAGTAGGACCCCTGAAGAAAGCAAAAGGTAGCTTCGAGTACATCTTTGTAGCAATCGACAAGTTCACCAAGTGGATTGAATACAAACCACTCATGAAATACAGCGCAACCAAAGCAGTCGAGTTCATCCAAGACATTATGCACCGCTTCGGCATGCCCAATCGAATCATCATAGATCTAGGCTCCCCCTTCACAGCTACAGAATTCAAGAGCTGGGCACAAGACTGTGGTTTCAGTATAGACTATGCGTCTGTAGCACATCCAGAAGCCAACAGACAAGTAGAAAGGGCTAATGGACTTATACTAGCAGGATTAAAACCAAGGTTATACGAAGAACTAGTGGACTATGGGTCCAAATAGATCGAAGAATTACCAAAAGTAGTATGGGGGCTACGAACTCAAATAAGCAGAGCAACAAGCTACTCACCCTTCTTCCTAGTTTATGGGTCAGAGGCCGTACTGCCCGCCGACTTGATCTGGATATCACCAAAGATAGAACAATACGATAAAGGAGAAGCAGAACACACAAGAAGATTAGAACTCGACAGCTCAGAAGAAGTCAGAGTAAACGCTACCCTCCAATCAGCCAGATACCTACAAGGTCTAAGACGGCACTACAACAAGAGTACCCAACCTCGATCGCTACAAGTCGGAGACTTAGTGCTAAGAAGGATACAAAAGACTGACGGACGACATAAGCTACTCAGTCCATAGGAAGGTCCGTTCATCGTCACAAAAGTCACCGGACCAGGCACATACAAGTTAATAACCGAAGATGGAAAAGAAGTTAGCAATACATGGCACATCAGCCAGCTAAGAAGATTCTACGCGTAAAAACAACTCAACAAAAAACAGATATGCAAGCCACAAGGGACCAACGTTCACAATCGATGAAAGACAATACTCTTCAACAACATATGTATTAATGATCAATAAAGATGATATTCATCCACAGCATGTCTTGTCATGACTTCCAACGAGTTGTTTTCACGAAACAAAAAGCAAAATGGCTGAAAACATGCCTGAGCATCCCGGCCGAGAGCAAAATAGCTGAAAAGACGCTTGAGCCCACCGATGAGGGTAGCTAAAAGCTAACACCCGAAACAAAAAGCAAAATGGCTGAAAACATGCCTGAGCATCCCGGCCGAGAGCAAAATAGCTGAAAAGACGCTTGAGCCCGCCGATGAGGGTACCTAAAAGCTAACACTCGAAACAAAAAGCAAAATGGCTGAAAACATGCCTGAGCATCCCGGCCAAGAGCAAAATAGCTGAAAAGACGCTTGAGCCCGCCGATGAGGGTAGCTAAAAGCTAACACCCGAAACAAAAAGTAAAATGGCTGAAAATATGCCTGAGCATCCCGGCCAAGAGCAAAATAGCTGAAAAGATGCTTGAGCCCACCGATGAGGGTAGCTAAAAGCTAACACCCGAAACAAAAAGCAAAATGGCTGAAAACATGCCTGAGCATCCCGGCCGAGAGCAAAATAGCTGAAAAGACGCTTGAGCCCGTCGATGAGGGTAGCTAAAAGCTAAAAACTAGTCAACCAAAATTGAACTTCAAAAGACCCTCCAGCTCTTTGTTCCAAAAAGCAAGAGGCTCGGGGGCTACATCCAGATAGGAACACTTTTTCCTCAGAAAAGCACAAGCGCCAAGTTCGTCAAGGCAACATTCTATGTCAAGTCATTTTTACATAGCGCGGACGAAAGGTTATCAACACAAAGATTTACATCTAACAAATCATAACGTGGACAAAGCACTCGACGGATCACAAAAGGGGAAGAAAAGAAAAGTACTCGACAAATCGAGGGGTCTCGTCAGAATAACGCACAAAGTTGTTTTGCGGAGCAGAGACGAAAATAGGACAAAGTACTCAGCAAGTCAAGTAACTTCAACCGCACTCAGGCAAAGAATACATCAATAAAAATAAAGAATCTTCACTTAAAGAGGAGTGTAATATTACAAGGGGATGCTCAGTCGAATCAGGCATTGTCATCAGAAAGAGAAATGTCAATATTTAGACTGTCTACAACCCTACTGGCTAAACCTTCGACTTCAGGCTCCATCCTCTCAACGGCGTCAAGGTATTCTTGGCTTTCAGCTTCTTCTGCTATCTTGGACAGAGGCGCCTCTGGAGCAAGGACCCGGACCTAGGCCAACACATTCTTGGTATATACTTGAGCACACTTCTTCGCGAACTCTTGGAAACGAGTCGGAATCCGAGGAATGAACTGCGCCCAAGATTGCCCATCATCCGCTGGAGTTCGGAGAACATCGGCTACTAAGCGAAAAGATTTCCACAAAATGTTCCAATTTTCAGTAGCCGTCGCCAGCTTCCCAGACAAACTTTCAATAGTTTTTTGGGCCTGCACAAGATCTCTGTCAGCTCCGCGCCTAATCAGCTTAGCAAGGGCGAGTTCTTCCTCAGCATGAGTAATTACCTCCTCAGCTTTATTATGACTGGAGCGGACAAGAGCCTTCATTTTATCGATACTCTCCGAGAGCTTCTGCTTCTCAACTCGGAGAGCTAGACAAGACACCCAAGAACAAGTCAGCGAAAAAAGAAGTCAAAAATACAAAAAGAAACAGGCAGAACCCGCAGCACCTTTGCATTCATTCTTCGCAGACTCCACCATGGCGTCCCTCTGCTTCTCTGTCTCCATGACCCGGGCATGAAGGGTCTTCTCCTCCTTTTGGTACAATTGACGCTCTATCTCCAACTCAGCCCGGAGAAGGCCGAGATCGGCTTTCAGAGCATCCACCTCAGAAGACAACTTTCTCTCATTCTCAGATGAGAAAAAGAAGCCAGAATGATCACAAGAGAAAGACTGAGCAAAAAGGGGCAAAAAGAAACAAGGCGTAAGAACAGAAGAAAAACAAGCACGCAAAAAAGGAGTGGCAGTAAAACCTACCTGGAGCTTTTCACCAAAAGAAGTCGCAAGGGTCGACAAGCTCCCCCAGGCTGTGGTCAGCTCCGATAACCGATGGGTGGCATCGAACTGTTGCACCACGTCACCGGAAAAAGAGGGACCGCCAGAAGCAAGAGAAGGGGAAGGAGAAGCCGGCTAGGGCGAAGAAGGAGCGACCAAAGCAACCTCCAGGGAAGCCGGAGCCAAACCCTCAGAAGGACCCGTCATGACGGCCACAGTCACCTCCGGAGCGGCCAAATCCGCAACTTCGCCAGGAAGCTCCGAAGCCCCCGCAGCAACTTCATCAACAGAATGTTGTGAGTCCTAAGGCTCAGAACTTGTCGGCACGGTGGGAGGCAGAGAAGAAGTCGATGAAGAAATGAGAGAAGACGAAACACTGAAAAGTGATAAAAGGAAGCACCGATAAGAACCAGAAGAAGGAAGAAAGAAGCCAAAAAGATAAAAGCTAGAATTTACTCACCCGACTACTTTCTTCTTCGCGAAGCCAAAAGAAGGCCTCGCAGGAGGAACCACGACGGTGAAAACGTCCCCGCCACCCGGTGACGGGAGCGGGATAGCTGACAATGGAGCCACGGAAGAAGCTGGGGCTAGAACCGCGAAAGAACTCCGCACTGGAGGAGCGGAAGAGCTCAGGACTGAAAGGTCCTTGTTTGGTTTTGGTAATTGAGTGACAACTTAGGTGGACTAATTGTGTTTATGTGAGATACACAGGTGATTAGTCCACAGGTACATGTGTGTGAGCAACATATGCCATGAAGGTGAAAATGGCTTGGAGATGTTGCAAAGCTCACACATGTGATGATGAAGGAGCTTAAATGCACATGAGACATGACATTGAGTCATGTGATCAAGGTGGAGAAGATCAAGACAAGACTTGGCTTGATGGACCGGTTGCAAGCGTGAAGGGCAAGTCGAAGGCTTTGGAGTGATGGACCGCGTGGCGGTGAAGCTTGAGCAAGACTTGGCGCTGATGGACGATGGCAACGGTGAAGAGCAAGTAGAGTCAAGATCGATGAACCAATATGATCATGTGATGATATGAAGTGGATCATATCATTGTTGATCGTGTTGGTGCATGTGTTGCATCGACATTGAAGGAGATGGAATGGAATGCGCAAGGCAAAGGTATAACCTAGGGCATTTCATTTCACCGGTCATAGGTGTGTAGAGAAGTTTATGACCGGGTTTAGGATAGATGGCCGTACTATCAAGAGGGGCAAACTTGTTTGCATATTGGTCATCTAGTGCCACTCGAGTGATCTAACTTTGCATTGTCGCTAGGATCGAGTGGCGCGGCAAGTTGAGTGGCTAACATCCTTTGGGAAATGACTGTGAAAATGCTAACACATATACACATGGTGGTATACACTTGGTGGTGTTGGCACATTTACAAAGGAGGTGGTGTTTGCAGGGGTGAGATGGGTTTGGGTCCCTCTCTCCCTCCCACCGAGCTTGTGAGGCAGGATTCAGCGCTTTCGGGAAAATGGAATGCCTATTTTCTATTACGCCGGATGCAAATTCTTATGGTTAGCACACTTGAGCAAGGGTGAAGAGAATGGAGAAGATGCTGGCGTCGGTCAACTGACCAGACGCTAGATCTGAATGCACCGGACGTTGGCAGGCTGCGTCCGGTCGCGCTAACGTGGAGTGTAGCAGACGCTGGAGTGTGACCGGACGCTGGCTGCTTCCGATCGCGTTCGACCGTACGCGTCCGGTCATGCTCGGGAGCTTACTGGAAACGACCGGACGCTGAGGGGCCAGCGTCCGGTCAGTTGAGTGCTGCTACGTCCGGTTAGGTCAAGTGACCGTTGGAACCGGGACACGTGGTCGTCTGCGAGCGACCGGACACTGAGGTCCAGCGTCCGATCAACACGACTAGAGCGTCCGGTCGGCCCGACCGTTGCCCAGTGAAGGGGTAACGGCTAGTTTAGCCCTTGGGGCTATAAATAGAAGTGGCCCTCAGCCATGGCTGGCGTGGAGCACCTCAAGGGACTTAGTGTCCATGCTTGTGAGTGCTTGGGAGCCCTCCATCACACATATACTTGATAGTGATCATTTGATTGTGTGAGTGAGCGATTCTAGTACGATTGCATCGTGAGGTTGCATCGAGTGGCACTAGGTGATCGAGTTGCAAGCCGGTGGTGCTTGTTACTCTTGGAGGTTGCCACCTCCTAGACGGCTTGGTGGTGGTCTCCATCGAAGCACGCAAGAAGCTTGTGTGGCGCTCCGGAGAAGTGCTTGTGAGGGGCATTGTGCTCGCCCCGTGGGAGCCGCGAAGAGCAACTCTAGTAAAGCGTGTCATTGAGCTACCCTCACTCAAGGGGTAGGTTCTTGCGGTGCCCGATGTGCGGGCTTAGCGGGTGATGCTAATTAGCCGCCGAACCACCAAGTGAGCGGTCGACACAACGGGGACTAGCGTGTTGGCAAACACGTGAACCTCAGGAGAAAAATCATCGTGTCAACCTTGTTCTTCCCGTTGGTTTGCATCCCCATTACACAAGCTTGCAATTACTTTTATACATATTAAGCTTGTGTAGTTGCTCTTGTAATTAGATAGCTTGTGTAGCTTGCTAATTACCTTCTTGCTTGTGTAGCATAGAAGTAGCTCCCTTGCGTGGCTAATTTGGTTTTAGTAACCTTGTTAGTCACATTGCTTAGTTTGTGTAACTAAGTATTTGCGCTCTCTAATTAGGCATTGGTTGCCTTGTTATTGAGCATTGCTAGTGAGCTTAGTTAGCTTTGTGCTTTTGCTTACTAGCATGTGTATGAGCTCCCTTGTTGTTTAAAATACTAGTGGCATAGGTTTGTGTAACCTTGCTCCTAGAATTGTTTAGGAGAGCTCGAACTAGCCCGGCACCTTTGTTGCATATTTGTTATCTTTGCAAGGTGCTAGTGAACATATATAGTGGGGTATAGTCTTGGCTAGACCGATAGTTTTAATTCCACACTTGTATCGGTTAGCCGACGTGATTAAGTTTTAGAAAAGACTATTCACCCCCCCTCTAGTCGCCATCTCGACCCTTCAAGTGGTATCAGAGTCCGGTCTCTCATTTGTGGTCTTCACTGACCCGAGAGAATGGCGAACTTTGGGCTAGAGGTTGTTTGTGACACACACATTTTTGATGGCACAAACTATGCACGGTGGAAACGTCATATGCTTGATCATTTCCGTGAATTGGGTCCCAAGGCATGGTGGATCATTGTTGTTGGTTTTTCTCGTGATGCTTTGGATAAGGACAACCTAACCCAAGCACAAGAGGATTGCTTACAACTTGATCATCGTGCTCTTTATTATCTAATATGTGCTTTACATGATAATATTTTTAGACATGTGTGGGACTTGAAGAATGCACATGATATGTGGCTAGCACTCCAAGCCTTCTACGGTGATTCCTCCACATGGGATGATGGCAAATTCAAGAAGGAGGATGAGCCTAAAAAGGAGGTGCATGAGTGTGTTGAGCATAACCACAATTTGGTGATTGTGGAAGATTGCTCTACCTCATTGTCAAGTGAAGATGATGATGATCAATCCACTACAAGTTCACTTGACAAGGTTGATGATGATGCCACAAGTGTTGCAAGTGATGATGCTACCCCATGCACACTTGATGGTGATGATGGTTCATGCTCAAACCATGATGAAGATGCTACTACAAGCTCTCCAACTACATCACCACATTGCTTCATGTCACAAGGTGACACTAAGGTATCAAATGATGATGTGGTTGATCATGTTGATTCATATGATGAGCTTGTTAGTAGACTTGCTAGCATGACCATGTCTTTAGAAAATGAGAAAGCTAAAACATTGAAATTAGAAAATGAAAACTCATTTCTAAAGAACTCTTGTGAAGAACATAAGAAATTAAATAATGCTTATAAATCTTCACTTGATGAGCTTAAATTGAATCATGAGACACTACTTGCATCTCATGATGAATTATTAGAAAAACAAGCTTCTCTCATTAAAATATTTACAAAGAAACTTAAAAATAATGAGAGCTCATCACATGGGTCAATTGATCAATCACATACTATTGCTAACCCTTGTGATGTAGGCAAGAAGCATGTATCCACCCCTTGTGATGATTTATTAGATATGCCATACTCTTCACATATAGATGCTTGTTCTACTTCTATGTCTTGTGAGACTAACATTTTGAAGGAGAACAATGAGCTCAAAAATGAAGTGAAGAAATTGAGCAACAAGTTAGAGAGGTGCTACAACTCAAAAGTCTTCTTTGAGCATATGTTGAAAACTCAAAGAAACTATGGTGACAAGTGTGGCCTTGGCTTCGAAAAGAAGATGACAAAGGGCAAAATGAAGAGAGAAAGAAAGATGAAGAAGCTACAACAAAGAAAGCTCTCTCATACCTTGTGCTTCTGGTGTCATGAAGTGGGACACTTTGCAAATGGTTGCCCTAACATCGAGAAGCTCAAGTTGAAGAAAGAAGAAGAGAGGCTAAAGCATGTCAAATGCTTCAAGTGCGGCACTTGGGGTCATCTTACCTCGATGTGCCCAACCAAGGAATTGGTGAAGCAACAAGAAAAGCCTCAACCAAAGCCACAAGTTGAGCAAGAGAAGACACCCCAAGAGCAAATCAAGATCAACCAACATGATGGTGATTTGATGATCAAGAAGAAGAAAACAAGAAGGGGTGGAAAGGCAAGGCATCCAATGCAAACTCAAGATGCCAAGATGATGAGCAAGAATGAAGATGAAAAGAAAGTCTATGCTCACATCAAGTGCTTCAAGTGTGTAAGTACGGGACACTTTGCCTCTAAGTGTCCTAACAAGCTTGAGAAGAAGGCTCAAGCAATCCATGAGAGGCAAGGCAATGAGAAGCACCATATGAGCAAAGAAGAGAAGGCTCAAGCAAAGAAAAAGTGCTACTCATGCCGGGAAAGGGGACACATGGCACATTCATGTCCCCTAGGTAAAATTTCTAAGCCTATTTCAATTGATGATCATGATATGCTTAGAAAGGATGGTAATGGTATCTCATTGGTTGCAATTGCAAAACATCCCGCTATTCATACTAAGGCATTGCCTAAGTATGTTGCTCCTAACTTGAGAGGACCCAAAGTTGTTTGGGTACCATCAAAAAGTGGATGAATGTGTGTAGGTACCATTAGCATTGGAGGCTTGATTCAATTATCTTCATAGTGATCATCATATATTGAATCAAGATATGAAGCTTAGTGCACATGCAATCCCAATGCCATGACAAATTGAATGAAGTCCAAATGTGCTATAACATACAAGTGTCAATTTCAAGTTGTTAATTCATTGGATATATTTGATGACTTGCAAATAATTGAAGTCAAAGCTTGCTAGTTGGATGATCATGAGCTAACCAAGGTATATCTCTAGTTGATCATTTCATTTGGGTGCATATGAGTTGATTGAATTGGATAAATATGCAATGTTGCTTGCTATGAGATGTTTGAATGGATAATTGCTTAGTAATCAAGTTTGGATTGATTTGTGTTGGATAAATTCATGAGATGACATTTAGTAAGAGGTTTGAATGGATATATGTCTTATGGAAGTATTCAAACAAGTTAGTATCAAGTCTGATTCATATTTAATGAAGAATAGCTCAATTGTTGAAATCTATCCTATATTGCAAAATCTGAGCTAGCTGTGATCATAGCCATGTTTGAGTGATCAAATCTTATTGGATTGGCATAAAAATTGATGTACATGCTCTAGACTTATGGTATAAGATGCTGTAGAAATTTCATGAAAATTGGATAAGAAATGCTTCGGTTTTGGAGTGGTTCTTGTCAGCTATAGTGCAGCAGTTTTTCAGCATGTAGCAGTGGTGGAAGAATTAAAATTTAGCAGTTCATATGAGATCAAATGAAGCTAAAGTTTTTATGGCTGCTAGATAACTTAGTGAAGCTCATCTCCATCAAATTTCATGGTATTTGGATTTGTACTTTGAGAAATATGCTTAGTTCTTTGGGGAGTACAGAATCTGCTAGAAAAGTGACAAGTATTGGATTGATCTAGAGTCACTTTGATTGAAAGGTCCTCAAGTTAGAAACATGTTTATAAGTGATTGAGGTACCTAAGTTTGGTTTTGAGATGATCTAGAATCATGTTAAACAAAGAGTACAAGGCCATTTGATTGAGGAGTGTACTTTGCACACTTTTGGTACTCAAATTAGAAGATCAAGATCAAACTTAAGATGAAGATGAAGTTTAAGTTCTAGTGACTATTGGAAATCATTTGGTAGAAAGAAAAGGACTTAAACAAGTAGAAAGAAAAGGACTTAAAGAAGGAATCAAGTTTACTCATCAAGATAAGTCCATCACTTGGATCAATCAATCAAATCATTTCAAGTGAGTATCAAGAATGGTTCTTGGAGAGAGGTCACTTCTCCCTAGTGTAGGGGCTTGCCGCCTATGTGTAGGTAAACCAAGTGTGGTACTTGGAAGGCTAACATAGAAGTGGTGATCCGAGGAACATTTGAGATGCTTAGTTGAAGCAAATCAATAGGATTGATCAAGAAAAGCAAGCAACACCCAAAAGAGAGCTAGTCATGACATTTCAAGTGGTATTCTCAAATTGATGCTCTCATGCAAGCAAAGATCAAAAGATAAAGCAAGTCAACCACAACAAGAAAGTGCACTTGATCATAAGTGGAATTCATTTCATATGGGTGAAGAATGGAATTCAAATTGGTATCTATTGGTCTTCACCAAGCTTTTAATTGGACTTCACATTGCTATTTGGAGTAATGAATTGGAATCTATATGACTATCCTCTACTCCAACATAGCAAAGGTATCATTGTAATGTGCATGATCATTTCATCCCTTACTAGTATGCGGTTAGTGCATATAGTACATGCTTCATAGGATCATGCATTACAAATGAAATATTTTGAAATTCATATCCTACCACTATTGCTTGAATGATTACTTGATCTAGTGGTTAGTACATGAATTTGTTCATGAGCTAGTGAACCCAAGTACTTGACTTAATTTGGATTGCCAACAAGTGACAAGTACAACATTGGCAAGATAACCCTTGCAAGAGGTGTGAAGAAGCTTGTCATTGGTTCAAACCGAACTTGAAAGCTTAGGCAAAACAATTTAGTTCAAGTCAATCATAGAAGCTCATGATAGTGATAAGAGTACAAGCACAAGACAACAATGCAAATGGATATCTAGTTAGTATGTTTCAACTCACAAGTGATATCCTATAAGTGGTACTCATGAAGATAGCAAATGTTCAAGAAATGGTCTTTATTGATAAATCAAATAAGTGGTTCCATACTAGAAGATTCTTTCAAATGGTACTCACTTTCTACAAGTGGTATCTATACATAGTAGACGATGGTTCCACAAGTGATCCTCAACCTTAAGTGATCATCAAATAAAGAATGCATCCCTCACCTACAAGAGCTTAAGTGCATAAAATGGATGACCCATGCATTGAATGATAAGATACAAGTAATACAAGTTACAAATTCTAAATGGTATCTACATGTGGTGTCATTCCAATATTTAAGTAAGGTCCATCAAAAATGTAAAATTGTAATCTCAACCATCTACCCCAAAGAGCATACCTTTGCATCAATGAGAAGCACACCTTTTATGGAAATTGATGATAAAGGGGGAGAGATTGTACAAAGATATGAAGAGTGATTGAATGGGGGAGAGAATGTACAATGGAAGAGATGAGATACAAAGAAATAGAGGGTGGACATGGACAAAGAGGGAGCAACATTGGAGAAAAGAATGGATCACAAATCTTGGACAAGAGAAGCACACAAGTAGGGGGAGCAAGCTCATGAACTTTGATTGATTGCATTTGATATGTGCATAATCATATGCTTGCTTGCATTGCATAAGCTTTTAAATTCAATATGCAAGCTTGTGTGGTGTATGCTAGTTGTAGAACTTGGATGATGATTTGATAACTAGCATGCATAGGATGATAGCTAGACACTTGGTATGCTTTTCAAGTAATGCTAGTACCTTGCTTTTAATATTGATCTCATGAGGTATCTAGTGTTTTTATTTCCAAGTGACATCTAGCTAACCATGGTGCTAAGGATGAACTTAAAGGTGCAACTTCGATTGGTACACGCTTCAAAGGTTTATTCTATACACCTTAGCATCATTTTATAGTATTTACTCTCCCACATTTTTCAATCTATGCATATGTGCAAGCTTCAAATTAAATACTTTAGCACATACATAGGGGGAGCTAATACTACCATTTCGGGTTTGTGGTACTTGTCCAAAATCATTTTCACATGGTAAAATTGCTTGGGCAAGCAACATGAATCCAAAAGAGCTTAATTTATATATCTTTGTAGAGTTGTCATCAATTACCAAAAAGGGGGAGATTGAAAGGTCCTTGTTTGGTTTTAGTAATTGAGTGATAACTTAGGTGAACTAATTGTGTTTATGTGAGATACACAGGTGATTAGTCCACAGGTACATGTGTGTGAGCAACATATGCCATGAAGGTGAAAATGGCTTGGAGATGTTGCAAAGCTCACACATGTGATGATGAAGGAGCTTAAATGCACATGAGACATGACATTGAGTCATGTGATCAAGGTGGAGAAGATCAAGACAAGACTTGGCTTGATGGACCGGTTGCAAGCGTGAAGGGCAAGTCGAAGGCTTTGGAGTGATGGACCGCGTGGCGGTGAAGCTTGAGCAAGACTTGGCGCCGATGGACGATGGCAACGGTGAAGAGCAAGTAGAGTCAAGATCGATGAACCAATATGATCATGTGATGATATGAAGTGGATCATATCATTGTTGATCGTGTTGGTGCATGTGTTGCATCGACATTGAAGGAGATGGAATGGAATGCGCAAGGCAAAGGTATAACCTAGGGCATTTCATTTCACCGGTCATAGGTGTGTAGAGAAGTTTATGACCGGGTTTAGGATAGATGGCCATACTATCAAGAGGGGCAAACTTGTTTGCATATTGGTCATCTAGTGCCACTCGAGTGATCTAACTTTGCATTGTCGCTAGGATCGAGTGGCGTGGTAAGTTGAGTGGCTAACATCCTTTGGGAAATGACTGTGAAAATGCTAACACATATACACATGGTGGTGTACACTTGGTGGTGTTGGCACATTTACAAAGGAGGTGGTGTTTGCAGGGGTGAGATGGGTTTGGGTCCCTCTCTCCCTCCCGCCGAGCTTGTGAGGCAGGATTCAGCGCTTTCGGGAAAATGGAATGCCTATTTTCTATTGCGCCGGATGCAAATTCTTGTGGTTAGCACACTTGAGCAAGGGTGAAGAGAATGGAGAAGATGCTGGCGTCGGTCAACTGACCAGACGCTGGATCTGAATGCACCGGATGCTGGCAGGCTGCGTCTGGTCGCGCTGACATGGAGTGTAGCAGACGCTGGAGTATGACCGGACACTGGCTGCGTCCGATCGTGTTCGACCGGACGCATCCGGTCATGCTCGGGAGCTTACTGGAAACGACCGGACGCTGAGGGTACCAGCGTCCGGTCAGTTGAGTGCTGCTGCGTCTGGTCAGGTCAAGTGACCTGTTGGAACCGGGACACGTGGTCGTCTGCGAGCGACCGGACGCTGAGGTCCAGCGTCCGGTCAACATGACCGGAGCGTCCGGTCGGCCCGACCGTTGCCCAGTGAAAGGGTAACGGCTAGTTTAGCCCTTGGGGCTATAAATAGAAGTGGCTCTCGGCCATGGCTGGCATGGAGCACCTCAAGGGACTTAGTGTCCATGCTTGTGAGTGCTTAGGAGCCCTCCATCACACATATACTTGATAGTGATCATTCGATTGTGTGAGTGAGCGATTCTAGTACGATTGCATCGTGAGGTTGCATCGAGTGGCACTAGGTGATCGAGTTGCAAGCCGGTGGTGCTTGTTACTCTTGGAGGTTGCCACCTCCTAGATGGCTTGGTGGTGGTCTCCGTCGAAGCGCGCAAGAAGCTTGTGCGGCGCTCTGGAGAAGTGCTTGTGAGGGGCATTGTGCTCGCCCCGTAGGAGCCACGAAGAGCAACTCTAGTAAAGCGTGTCATTGAGCTACCCTCACTCACGGGGTAGGTTCTTGTGGCGCCCGACGTGCGGGCTTAGCGGGTGATGCTAATTAGTCACCGAACCACCAAGTGAGCGGTCGACACAACGGGGACTAGCGTGTTGGCAAACACGTGAACCTCGGAAGAAAAATCATCGTGTCAACCTTGTTCTTTCCGTTGGTTTGCATCCCTATTACACAAGCTTGCAATTACTTTTATACATATTAAGCTTGTGTAGTTGCTCTTGTAATTAGATAGCTTGTGTAGCTTGCTAATTACCTTCTTGCTTGTGTAGCATAGAAGTAGCTCCCTTGCGTGGCTAATTTGGTTTTAGTAACCTTGTTAGTCACATTGCTTAGTTTGTGTAACTAAGTATTTGCGCTCTCTAATTAGGCATTGGTTGCCTTGTTATTGAGCATTGCTAGTGAGCTTAGTTAGCTTTGTGCTTTTGCTTACTAGCATGTGTAGGAGCTCCCTTGTTGCTTAAAATACTAGTGGCATAGGTTTGTGTAACTTTGCTCCTAGAATTGTTTAGGAGAGCTCGAACTAGCCCGGCACCTTTGTTGCATATTTGTTATCTTTGCAAGGTGCTAGTGAACATATATAGTGGGGTATAGTCTTGGCTAGACCGATAGTTTTAATTCCGTACTTATATCGGTTAGCCGACGTGATTAAGTTTTAGAAAAGACTATTCACCCCCCCTCTAGTCGCCATCTCGACCCTTCAGGGACAGAGGCAACCAAAGAACTCGACACCAGAGCTTCAGAAGAAGTCGGCGTGGGAGCCTCGGAAGAAATCACACCCGACCTCCGATTACTTCAAAAAGTTCAAGAATGAAAGTCAAGACAAAGAAGAGAAATTCAATACAACAGGAATATGAAAAACAACTCACCGTCGCATGATGAGGGGTACTTCATCATCCTCTTCTTCCTTAGCCAAGGAAACCAGAGTACCTGCTGAAAAGAGGATAAAAACTACTCGGTTCAAGAGAGAAACAGGAAAATAAAGGAACGAAGAGTATTAAATGTGCTCACCTAAGAGCATGCTAGCAATGACTGGAGTACCTGAGGGAGTACTTGGTTTGCGAGGCTTCTTGGAGACAGGCAGGCCAGATGAAGACCCATCTGTTTGCCCCCTCTTTGGGACACTACGAGGACC
Source organism: Miscanthus floridulus (assembly GCF_019320115.1). Lineage (NCBI taxonomy): Eukaryota > Viridiplantae > Streptophyta > Magnoliopsida > Poales > Poaceae > Miscanthus > Miscanthus floridulus. The sequence continues at coordinate 1,971,084 of NC_089581.1, read as the reverse complement.
GTAAGGGACTAGACGAGGAACATATTCTTCATATACATCAACAAATCCGAAAGAAACCCCAGGAAGGGCTGTAGAGGTTTGGGACTTACTAATTACAGAAGTTCTAGCTAGATGATCCCCCGTCTCCGCCATGGCAGGGAGAGCATCAAGGGGGATCGGATCGACAAAGTTCCACCCAAGCTCCTATGAAAAAGAATAAAACACCGAGACAAAGAAAGGCTAAGCAAGAACGGATGCAACAAGGGTACATAAAGCACTCAAACAAGAAGATAGACGACTCACAGCTAGGGGCGGGTTGTTGGCTGAGAACTCGGAGATGGCAGGAGGAATGACGCTCACTCCCTTCAGCATTTTCTGGAGGTGCTCAAGTACCTCCTCACCGGTCAGCTCAAGAGCTGGGACCATGCGTGAGGGATCCTCGGCCCTAGAATACTCAAAGCCAAGATGTTCCCGCTCCTTCAAAGGCTGAACCCGGCGATGAAGAAAGCTCGAAATGATACCGAAGCCAGTCAAACCCTGCTGTTTCAGCATGCTAATCCTATCAAGGAGCGGCTGGATCACTTGAATCTCAGCAGGTGACTCAAGCTTCCTATCCCATCGGTCGTTCACCACAGGACCGGATCCAGAGTGGACGACGATGGAAGGGATCAAATTGGTAGCGTAAAACCACTCGGCACGCCAATCTTTTACGGAGTCGACCAGGTCATAGTCAAAAAACTTAATCTTGAGACCCTGGCGAAACTGAATCCCACAACCGCCAAGAACACTGGTTTCTTCACGGCGATGTTGAGGTTTCAGATGAAAGAAAAAGCGAAAAAGAGATAGAGAAGGAGGGATCCCAAGGAAGGCTTCACAAAGATGAACAAAAACAGAAAGATGGAGAACAGCATTGGGGGTTAGATGGTTCAGACTAACCCCGAAATAACCAAGAAACTGATAAAGGAAGGCGGAAGCAGGAAGACAAAGTCCAGCGCGGACAAAGGAAACAAAGAGGACAATCTCACCTGGACCCGGAGCCAGAACCCGATGCTCGTCCGGAACTCTCCATTCAGCGATGACTTTGCTTTGGATCAAGCCGTCGCTAATGAGCTCGCGCAGCTGGTCTTCGCTTGTTGTTGGAGCCGGCCAAACCTTCTGAGCAGCCCTCATGTCCACGAACTCCTGATTTTCGATCAAAGAAAGGGACGACTCCTCGTCCACGAAGGTTGCCTAAGACTTGCTTGCGGTTTTCTTCTTTCCCATGAACTGGCGGAAGCAAAGAAGGCACTAGGGAAGACGAAGCTAGAAAGAAGGTGATCAAGTGACGGCGATGAAGACAGCGACGGATTTCTAAAAGCTAGGGTTTAAAGGCAAGAGCTAGGCAGTAAGGGAAAGGAAGATAAAAGGTCTTTAAATAGATTTTTCGGTAACAAAAACGGCCCACAAGGCCCGTTAAAACATAGTGTGAGAACGCAACGGTCCATTTACCGACGCAGCTAAAACGACGGAGGGCACGAATCCACACAACGGTACAAACCAACGGGCAGATTTCAGACTTATCCGCATAGCACCACGGTAGGGTTATCAAATGACTACAAGAACAACTCGTCAAGCCAAGAAGAAAGAAAAGGCTACCTCGCAAGGAACAAAGTAACCCGGTTATTTAAGAAAGAACTCGGTAACCTCATGAACGACAGAGATCACAGCAGAAAAGTAAAAGACAACTCAGAAGACAAGATTTGTTACATTACAAGCAACTTCAAAAATGAAAGATTACAAATCTTATAAGACCCAACGAACTTGGCGCCACGAAAAGCAAAGTAGCAAAGAGGAACACGGACACGGCTAGGCTCTGGAATGACTACGTGTCCCAAATTGCTACTCGGAAGGACAAACCGCCATCAGCTACACTATTTTCTTCAAAGGACGGACGCAGTGCATCAAAGGCAGAAATCGGCAGCACGGCAGGGCAACATGGAGCAGAGAAGGCCGATGGGCATCTGTCTACCCAAGACCGATGTGATGCTGGATATGGTGTTGATCTACACCGGACAGTCTTAAGACAGGCGACGAGGATCAACCCAAAACTGTCGGATGAAGGAACGAAGCCCACATCACAAGACTTCCTCCAACTACCACCACGTACATCCTGGCACAATGCTGTCGTGGGATTAGCCTACCTCTAATCCCTATCATAAGACTTCCTCCAGCTACGACAAAACACACAAGAACTACAAAATATGTCCGGGGGCTGCTCTACTTCACAAACTACCATGTTCATAACCACGAAGGTTTCAACAGAATGTCCAATAAATGAAAACAAGCACTCCAGGACAGTATTTATAGACCAAAGGAGCGGCGCACATGGACTAGGAGTACCAACGAAATAAGCCTAACAAAGGACACAGTGAAAAGATAGGACTCAATAATGGATGACTCAGGCGAGAGGAAGCAGTACTCAAAGACAGGCATATTCGGAAGAATATACCAGCAAAGTACAACCCGTGAACAAAAAGCATTTACACTCAACCACCACCATACAACTACATCTGACAACAACAGACTATCAAAGAATGCGCCAAGACCTCACATCCAAGTTCTTCCTGAACGAAACAACATGGATATACGCTCGGGGGCTTGGCCAGCATCATAGCCTAATTAACACTAAGCTAGGGAGCTCGACCTTCATTTCAACTACTCCCGAAGGCTCGGAACCAAAGACAAAGGACCAAGAATACAAGAAACTCAAGACTACAACGACGATGACACATCAAAACTCTTCATCCAACTTCTTTTCTAAAGGGAAGAACTCGGACAAAGCACGGGGCTACGGGACACATAGCCCCAGAATTTTTTGAAGACAAGAACCTAGACCCTCCAACTTTTGCAAGTAAAAGCAAGAGGCTCGAGGGCTACACTCAGTAAATGCAATTTTTACAAAAAATTGCACCCACCCAAAAAGAACCTGGACATAAGCTCGGAGGCTGCATGCTGTGAAACTACTCGAATGATGGTTTAATCCAAGACTAAAGGGCCGCTACGGAAAGATGCCGCAAAACTACTCGGATGATGACATAATCCAAGTCTCAGGGACTACTTAAGAACACAAATTTTCAAACAACATAAAGGATCAAGACCCTCCAACTTTTTGTTCCAAATAGCAAGAGGCTCGGGGGCTACACTCAGTGAGTGCACTTTTTCTTCAAAAAAGCGCACGTCACCAAAAGACTCCCTCAACGCAGACCACTTCAAGACATTACGACAAAAAGAACCCGGAACAAGCCATATTCGAGTTCTTTTTGATAAAACTTCAACGAACAATAAGAGCAACTTCAAGACAAGATCCTCCAGCTCCTTGTTCCAAATAGCAAGAGGCTTGGGGGCTACAACCAGATGGATGTACTTTTTCTTCAAAAAGCACTCACCACTCGAAGATCCCAAGAAGCGCTACAAGGTTTCACTCCAGAAAGCACTCGGATGACATTTTGTTCCTACTCAACAAGACTTGAAGGAGCAAAGCGAGACTTTCAGAGCTCAACCATGAAGTGCTTGGGGGCTTATCGATGTGGGACCCATAGGATACCCCGCAAGGGAGAGAGAAGATCTAATTCAACTAGGATTCTTCCCATGTAATCTTAGCAGTAGAACTATTAAGTAATCCTACTAGGAAATCTCATTGTAAACCGACTAGGACTCTGGCTTCCTGACTATATAAAGGAGGGCAGGGCTCCTGAGAGAGAGAGACGACAATTGTACAACACAACACAACACATCACAATCAATCCAACGCAAAGGCTAACGCCGACTGGACGTAAGGTTATTACTCGATCTACGATCGAGGGTCTAAACCAGGATAAATCGACTGTCTCTTGCGTTAACCATCGAGTTCAGCATACGTCGAAGCCCAAACATACTACCCCGGGTACCCCCGTGGTAGGCTATCGGTGGTGAAACATCAACACCCGCGCACACCTGAGGTGGCCAGGGTAAAAGGTCCTAATGGCTAGAGGGGGGGTGAATAGCCTAATAAAATTCCTACAACAACACTTTAACAAAATGGTTAGACAAATATGAGACGAAGCAAGTGTTGCGCTAGCCTACTCAAAATGCAAGCCACCTACCATAATTCTAGTTTAGATAGTGTCTATTCACACAATAGCAATGACACTACCCTATGTTAGTGTGCTCTCAAAAGCTAACTAAAGAGCCACACCAACCAAGCAAACAAGCTCTCACAACTAGCTACACTAAAGAGTTTGACAACTAGTTTGCGGTAAATGTAAAAAGAGTGATCAAGAGGGTTATACCACCGTGTAGATGAAGGAGTCAATCAATCATAAGGATAAATAACAATAAAGACCAATCACCTCGGAATCAATGATGAACACAATAGTTTTTATCGAGGTTCACTTGCTTACCAGCAAGCTAGTCCTCGTTGTGGCGATTCACTCACTTGGAGGTTTACGCGCTAATTGGCTTCACACGTCAAACCCTCAATAGGGTGCTGCACAACCAACACAAGATGAAGATCACACAAGCCACGAGCAATCCACTAGAGTACCTTTTGGCTCTACGCCGGAAAAAGGTCAAGAACCCCTCACAATCACCATGATCGGAGCCGGAGACAATCACCACCCTTTACTCAACGATCCTCGCTGCTCCAAGCCGTCTAGGTGGCGGCAACCACCAAGAGTAACAAGTGAAATCCACAGCGAAACACGAACACCAAGTGCCTCTAGATACAATCACTCAAGCAATGCACTTGGATCACTCCCAATCTCACTATGATGATGAATCAATGATGGAGATGAGTGGGAGGGCTTTGGCTAAGCTCACAAGGTTGCTATATCAATGCAAATAGCTAAGAGTGTGAGCTTGAACTGGCCATAGGGCTTAAATAGAAGCCCCCACGAAATAGAGCCGTTGTACCCCTTCACTGGACACTGATTGGGGTGACTGGACGCTCCAGTCAAACTGACCAAACGCTGGACCCAGCGTCCGGTCACCCGATGTCAGCCACATATCACACTGCTTTCAACCGGAGTCGTCTGATCTCAACGATCATCTATTGATCGAACGCTCCTCACAAGCTGACCGGACGCTGAGCCTTCAGCGTCCGGTCATTTCTAGTAAGGTTCTAGAAACGATATTTCATGATCGGATGCGTCCGGTCATGCTTAACCGGACCCTGTTAGCGTTCGGTCACACTGTGACTTCATACTGTGCTGTCCGACAACATGACCAGACCCTGGACTTCAGCGTCTAGTCCGACCATGACCCAGCGTCCGGTCGTTTGACCGACACTAGTGTCTTCACTGCTACACATGACCGGACACACTGGTCCCCCAGAGGCCAGCGTCCAGTCACTATATAGCCAGCGACACTTACTTCTTTTCACCTCTAACTTCTTTACCTTTGCTCAAATATGCCAACCACCAAGTGTATCACCTTGTGCACATGTGTTAGCATATTTTCACAAACATTTTTAAGGGTGTTAGTTCTCCACTAGATTCTAAATACATATGCAATGAGTTAGAGCATCTAGTGGCACTTTGATAATCGTATTCCGATACAAGTTTCACCCCTTTTAATAGTATGTCTATCAAACCTAAATGTGATCACACTCTGTAAGTGTCTTGATCACCAAAACAAAATAGCTCCTATAGTTTATACCTTTACCTTGAGCTTTTTGTTTTTCTCTTTCTTCTTTCTAAGTCTAAGCACTTGATCATCACCATGGCATCTTCATCATTCTATGATCTTCATTTGCTTCACCACTTGGAATGTGCTACCTATCTCATTATCACTTGATAAACTAGGTTAGCACTTAGGGTTTCATCAATTCACCAAAATCAAACTAGAGCTTTCAATCTCCTCCTTTTTTGTAATTGATGACAACCCTTATATAAAGATATGAATTAAGATTCATTTGAATCCATGTTGCTTGCCCAAGCATATTTACCATGTGTAAAGGATATGAACAAGTTTCATGAACTCTATATGGTAGCTATTGCTCCCCCTACATATGTGCTAAGAATTTAGATTGTAGCTTGCACATATGCTTAGATAGGAAATATAGGAGTCAATGTCTACCACATGATGCTAAAGTATAAGAGATGGACCTTTGAAGCGTGATACCAATCGGAGTGCACCATTATACATTCCTTAGCACCATGGTTAGCTTGATACCATTTGAAAAATATACCATATGGAAATATTTAGAATAGATACCACTTGATAATACTAGAGAATGAAATCACTAGATAATCTATTCATGCTAGTTTTTCATATTATCATTCAAACTTACAACTTGTGCCATGCAAGCAAACATATGAAATGCAGATTCAAATGCATCATCTAAGTTCATGAGCTTGCTCCCCCTACTTGTGTGCTCAAAATTTTAATTGATCACTTTTCTTTTTTACTTCTCTCCCCCTATGTCATATATCAAGATATCTTTATGTTTCTCTCCCTTTATGATATTTCTCCCCCTTTTTCAATATCTTTACTACTATCTTTGTTTCTCTCCCCTTTGTCATCAATGATCACAAAGGTTCAAAATAAAGATAGTATTACTTGTAGGGTCGAGATTATCAATGTCAATCAATAGGATGAGGATCAAAGTTCCAAATTTGGTTCAAACTATAATATATGCCAAAGATATTTAATTTGGTTTGATCCAAGAACAAGCTTCTCCACACCACTAAATAAGGGTTATCTTGTACCATGTTGAGTTAAACACTTAGAGCTCATTTTCTAGATTAAACACTAGGTTTACAAGCCCATAAATATGTCATATGCTATCACTAGATCAAGTCAAGCATAGAAGAAATAGTGATACCATATAAATATTAAATTTATTTGATTTTCATGAATGAGCCTAATAAAATAGAGAAATGACTAGATGCACTAAACATATCCTTAGCAAGGATGTATGCCATGCCGATCAACTTTTACCTTGGACATCTTGACGGAGAGGCATGTCATATGCTATCACTAGCTTGATTTGCTTCATCTCGCACGTTTGAGTTAGAGAGCACTTGCACTTGATCATCTTCATCATCATTCACTTGCCTAGTCCTCAATTCACCAATATCCATATTCTTCATGGCATTTGAAAGTTGAATGTCTCTAACATCTTCCAGGTTTCCATTCTTTTCTTGTGAACTCTTGGTCTCATCAAATTCAACATCATGCACTTCCTCAAGAGTACCACTATCCAAATTTCAAACTCTATATGCTTTGCTTGTAATGGAGTATCCAAGTAGGAATCCTTCATCATATTTCTTGTCAAACTTACCCAATCTAGTGCATTTCTTCAAGATATAGCATTTGCAACCAAAGACATGAAAATATGCAATGTTGGGCTTTCTACCATTCATAAGCTCATATGGTGTCTTCTCTTTCAAACGGTGACAATAGAGGCGGTTGCTACAATAGCAAGCCATGTTGATAGCTTTGGCCCAAAAGGATTGACTCACATTGTATTCACTAAGCATAGACCTTGCTATATCAATGAGTGTCCTATTTTTCCTCTCAACAAGGCCATTTGATTGAGGGGTGTATTTGGTCGAGAATTGATGTCTAATTCCAAATTCATCATATAACTCATCAATTCTAGTGTTTTTAAACTCACTACTATTGTCACTTATAACTTTCTTGATGGTTGTTTCAAATTTATTATGAATGCCTTTGACAAATAACTTAAAAGTTGCAAACACATCACTTTTGTCCATTAGAAAGAATACCCATCTATATCTAGTGTAATCATCCACTATCACAAAGCCATACTTGTTACTACCAATGCTAGTATATTGTGTTGGCCCAAACAAGTCCATATGTAATAACTCAAATGCTTTACTAGTGCTCATCATGCTTTTCTTAGGATGGGTGTTTCCAACTTGTTTGTCGGCTTGACAAGAGCTACAAAGCTTATCCTTTTCAAATACAATATCTTTCAAGCCTTTAACTAAGTCATGCTTAACCAATCTTTCAATTATTTTATTTCAACATGACCAAGCCTTTTATGCCATAACCAACCCAAGCTAGACTTTGTGAACAAGCATGTAGATAATTTAGCTTCACTAGTATTGAAATCAACCAAGTATAGATTCTCATATCTAAAACCTTTGAAGATCAAATTAGAGCCATCTACACTTATGATTTCTACATCATCTACCCCAAATATGCATTTAAATCTAAGATCACATAATTAAGTCACAGATAGCAAATTGAAATTCAAGCTCTCTATTAGCAACACAATGGATATGCTTGAAGGGACCATGACGCCTAAGAGGGGGGAGGTGAATTAGGCAACTTAAGATTCTAACTCTAAACTATGGTCTCTTTTTCTAATCCTAGCAAAATCTATGCAATAGATAAGCTATCTAGATATGCAACTATGGTTTTACTAGTGTGTTGCTATCTCTACCACAAACGTAGTAAAGTAATCAATATAAATACGGAAGCTAAAGAGCAAGGTAGAGATATGCAAACTTCTATCGACGACTCTGGTATTTTTACTCACTTGGAGGTTCACACACTAATTGGCTGCACACGTCAAACCCTCAATAGGGTGCCGCACAACCAACACAAGACGAGGATCACACAAGTCACGAGCAATCCATTAGAGTACCTTTTGACTCTACGTCGGGAAAAGATCAAGAACCCCTCACAATCACCACGATCAGAGCCGGAGACAATCACCACCCTCCGCTCAACGATCCTCGCTGCTCTAAGCCATCTAGGTGGCGGCAACCACCAAGAGTAATAAGTGAAATCCGCAGTAAAACATGAACACCAAGTGCCTCTAGATACAATCACTCAAGCAATGCACTTGGATCACTCCTAATCTCACTATGATGATGAATCAATGATGGTGATGAGTGGGAGGACTTTGACTAAGCTCACAAGGTTGATATGTCAATGCAAATAGCCAAAAGTGAGCTTGAACAGGCTATGGGGCTTAAATAGAAGCTCCCACAAAATAGAGCCGTTGTACCCCTTTACTGGGCACTGATCGGGGTGACTGGACGCTCCGATCAAACTTACCGAACGCTGGACCCAGCGTCCGATCGCCCGATGTTAGCCACGTGTCACACTGCTTTCAACCGGAGTCGTCTAATCTCAACGGTCATCTATTGACCGGACGCTCCTCACAAGTTGATCGGATGCTGAGCCTTCAGCGTTCGGTCGTTTTTAGTAAGGTTCCAGAAATAATATTTCACGATCGGACGCGTCCGGTCATGCTTGACCAGACCCTGTCAGCGTCCGGTCACACTGTGACTTCATACTGCGCTGTCCGACAACATGACCGGACCCTGGACTTCAGCATCTGGTCTGACCATGAACCAGCGTCCGGTCGTTTGACCGACACTGGTGTCTTCACTGCTACACATGACCGGATGCACCGGTCTCCCAGAGGCCAGCGTCCGATCACTGTATAGCGAGCGGCACTTACTTTTTTTCACCTCTAACTTCTTCATCCTTGCTCAAATGTGCCAATCACCAAGTGTATCACCTTGTGCATATGTGCTAGCATATTTTCATAAACATTTTCAAGGGTGTTAGTTCTCCACTAGATCCTAAATGCATATGCAATGAGTTAGAGCATCTAGTGGCACTTTGATAACCGCGTTTCGATACCAGTTTCACCCCTCTTAATAGTACGGCTATCAAACCTAAATGTGATCATACTCTATAAGTGTCTTGATCACCAAAATAAAATAGCTCCTATAGTTTATATCTTTGTCTTGAGCTTTTTGTTTTTTTCTTTCTTCTTTCCAAGTCCAAGCACTTGATCATCACCATGACATCTTCATCATGCTATGATCTTCATTTGCTTCACCACTTGGAATGTGTTACCTATCTCATGATCACTTGATAAACTAGGTTAGCACCTAGGGTTTCATCAATTTACCAAAACCAAACTAGAGTTTTCACGGGGCGGAGCTCGCCCGCGCCCGCGGCGGCTGTCCGGGGCTGAGCTCGCCCGCGCGCGCCCGAGGCGGCAGGAGCGGAGCTCGCCCGCGCCCGCGGTGGCTATCCGGGGCCGAGCTCCCCCGCGCACGCCCGAGGCGGCTGGGCGGAGCTCGCCCGCACCCACGCCCACGCCAGAGGCGGCTGTCCGAGGCGGAGCTCGCCCGCGGCGGCCGGGGCGGAGCTCGCCCGCGCCCGCTCCCGCGGCGGCTGTCTAGGGTCGAGCTCGCCCGCGCGCACCCTCGGCGGCCGGGTGGACCTCCTCGCGTCACCTCCACGTGCGCTGCGTCAGATCCACGGTGAGGACCGGCTGCGGCAGCTCCACGCACGCCGCCTCCTGGCTTTCGCCACCGCCGTTGGGGACGAGGCCGCCTCCCTGCACGCTGGGGCCCTTGACGTCATTGTCGGGGCTCGTGCCGCTGCTGCAGCTCCCCGTCATCTCCTTCTTCTTGGCCGCGGCGGCGCGGGAGGCGCGCCTGCACCTCGCCCGAGCGCGTGGCTGACAAACGGACCCCACCGTAGGGTAAAATGGTCATTTCACCTGTCTGTTTGACACCGTTAAGTAGAAAAGCGGACGAAATAGCTTGAAGAGCAAAGAAATTTAGAACGGTGGCATATGTGTGCGACCAATTTTTTTTAATGACCTATGTGTAATTTCACGCTTTGTTTAATGGCACATGTAAAAGCCTCCCGAAACATTTGGTCGAATCTGCCGTGAGATCCGCCCGACTCTCGCTCCGTTCCGGCGCTCTCGGTCGGGTAAGGTTCCGCCTTCCTCCGACGAGATGGCGGGGAAGGGAGCCAAGGCCACGGCCGCCAAGTCGGCGGACAAGGACAAGGGGAAGAAGGCCGGCGGCCCCGTCTCGCGCTCCTCCCGCGCCGCACCTCAGGTGAGCTTGATCCCTCCGCTCTGCTCCACACGTTGCCTGCCTGGTCATCCGTGGGTGTTTTAGATTTGGTGTAGATGTTGGTGTGGTGCCACCAACATTTTGCTGTGCGTTCGGGCCCGCGGTCGTTAGGTTCGTCTCTTTAATTTCTCCAGGGTTCATGCGATGCGGTTTTGCGGAATTTTGTTAGGGTTTTCGCATGGTTGGTTAGATGTTGGCTATTTTTTTCTCATTCAAGATTTTCGTAGATATGGAGAAACCCGTGGTATGTGTAAATTGGGTCCTGTGGATGGAATGGTGGTTAGAAGATTGGGTTCATTTCCTTGGCCTGGGAAGGCTCTCTCATTAGTCATGGGTTAGAAGGGTTATTCTTGATTGTTTTGGGATAAGCAGTCAAAAGTTGGTGTGCCACTGCTTGAGATGATGCTAGGGTGCTTTCCGCCATTGTCGTTAATTCTCTGACGCTGTTCTATTATTTAGAAGTCAGCTCCGAAGAAAGATGTTTATCAATTGTTCGCCGAGAAGGTTAGGGATAACAAACAACTGGAATCAAGATGGGCAATCATGCAAGAAACCCGTGTGGAGTATTTCCGTGGAAAAGATTTCAATACCTTCATCAAGAATCATCCAGAAGTCAGGGAAATTTTGGGGCCAGATAAGGATTTAGAAGTGGAAGACATTGTTAACACTTTGCTGACCAAGAACCTTGTGATAAGGTGTGACCGAGTTATGAAAACTGTGAGGCCTGGCAAGAAAAAGCTATCATCATGGCCTGCTCATTTGGAGATACATAATGTAAGTGTTATATGCTTCTTATCTTATGGAAAACATAATATATATGTTATATTTTCTGATCCTGTCGTTAAGATTACTTGTTAATACTGTGTGTGCTATATATTCTCCTAAATTTAAACACTGTAAAGGCTACACAGGGGGTATGCTGTTTCCATTTAATCGTCTGTTTATCCCATTTAATTGGACGTTTAGCTCGTTTAGCCTGAATAATGGCTAAATGGTAGGTGAACGACTGTTTACCATTTCGCGTTTAGGACAACACTGCTACTGTTTACCATTTCGTGTTTAGGACAACTTAAAGGCTTCTAAAGCTGCATTGATGTTGCACCACCTAACCTTGTAACTATGATCATGGCAATAAAAATCCATTAGCATAATAACATCCAGATTTTGGATAGTTCAAGTATGCATTATTTGACACCTTTTAGTTGAAACTATGGATGTTTTCAAACTGTATATGACTATATCCTTTTCCAAGGAAAGGTACCCTTTTATGTAAAGGGGCGTTTTCAATGCACCTGAGCAGTTATAAGTAGTTTAGATTTGGAAATTGTCAATAGGTAATTAGACAGCATATAAGCAACGCATAGTGAGAGGTGACTGATAATACTGGCGACATACTGTACTGTAAGTTTAGCTAAGATCCACATTTCAGTAATTCTACATGACAGTTGCATCATTTAAATTTCTTTCTTGATACCATGTAAAATGATAATTTGTTCCACTCTAATTATCTTAACATTTCTGCTTGCTACAATTACTTTGAAATACGGTATGCTAGTCTAACATAATGCAGAAAATTGTCTTTTACCATCTGATTTGTATGATTCTTATAGTTAAATAGGTGTAATTACTATGACAGTAAGAAATATTTTGAATGAGGGAAAATCAGTGAGATTTCAAATCAAATATAAAGTAAATTAAAGAATCACACTTTTTATTTGGCAAAATCCACCATTGCCAACTAATAACTTCTCCACTCTTCTGCCATTTAAGTTTTCTATTCTAATTAATTCTATCTGTTCCCTCGTTCCCCTCATATTGAAATGAATCGAAATCAGTATGGTATTAATTAGGTCTGACCAAGTGTCTTTGTTGTATTTTGTTTGTCTTTATGGATCGATGTCAAACCTATACTTTGTTAGAGCTCTGGTATGTATAAAGTTTTGCTTCTTCTGAATCCTGTGATATTTTCTTTGATAAAGTGAGATTATGCATAACAACTCACTATAGAATGTGTTACAGTGTTATTTTCTTCCTGAAGTTTGTTCTTATGCAAGTGGGTTTGATTTGTTCTTGCAGGAACAAGTGTTTACTGAAAATGATGGATTTTTTGCTTGGATGTTTCTGAAAAGGCGGACCTTGTGGCAGACAATTCTTTCATTTGTTTGGCCCCTTTTTGCACTGGCAGTCTGCTTATTTCCAGTTTACCCATACCAATGCAAGATTGTTGTACTGTACTCATGTGCTGGAGCTCTACTTTTCATTGTCTCCATTCTTTTGTGTAAAATCTCTCACCCTCCCTCTCCAACTGTATTTTCATTCACGACAAACATTATGCTTCAGTAGACACTTTCAATATCACATTTTAATCATTAGGCATATTTGAGTAACGAGCTACAATTTTTTGCCTGTGTAGTGTCTGTGCAGACTTCCAGTGTCACACCCTAGTCATATGCATCTTTGATTAATGAATATTGTTTACCGTCCAATAAACAAACAAACAAAGATTCATAATTCAATTAAAAACTGCACAGCATGCTAGGTGGATAGGTACTATTTCCCTCCAGCCTCCACCAAACTTTCTGAGTTTGGTTGTTGTTGAAGTGATGTTTGCACAGCACTTTTAGTGTGGAACTCACACTTCAGTGCATCAATGTGAATGTTTAAAGAAAAAGAAAAACTGGGGGGAAGGATTCAGACTCAAGACTTTTGGTGTGTGGGAACCATGGGCTCAACACTAGAGTAGCATTCACTTGTTTCATTACAATAAATTATCTGTTTTTTAACCCTTCCAATTGAAGCACATCCTAACTTTTCTTTTTTTTGACCGTATGATTTTTTTTACAACCAGAGCTGCCAGTGGTAACTAGCTGCAATGTAGATTCCCTGCTTGCGTTTGTTAATTTGTTTTCACAACACAATTGGTAGCTGTGGTGTATCACAGAAGAATTGCTTAGAACTTGTGCAATTGATATTTCATATTTGGTTTGGATCACTATTCTGAAGCCAGGGGAAGAAATCATAAGTTTGTGAGCTTACTGTGGTATGCATTGTTGATAGGAAATATTGCCCATGATAGTAATAATATTGTTCTTGCAATAAACTAGTTACCAAGACATGGGGTGTTGAGGATTTATCATATTTTCTCCTGGTTTATAGTCCTAGTTACCAAGACATAGGGTGTTGAGGATTTACCAAATTTTCTCGTGGTTTAGTTCCATTTGCCATGAAACATAGGGTGTTGAGGATTTACCAAATTTTCTTGAATTTAAGCTGACCTGAAATCAGGTATCAATTTTTTTGGTAAACACTGATTCAGTATTCTTCTTTAGAATTTCTTAGTTTTGTATGTATATCATAAACAAGTTTGAAATTCTTCATATTTGGTGTATGTTGGTGCTACATGTTGATTTTATATATCCTTGTAGAGAGCACTACAGATTACCAGTGATATTATTTTGCATTTGTTATGATGCCACAGTTTTACCATTTGAATTTTTGTTGTTCTTTCTTTCTGTTTGTTTATGCTGTAGTGGTTAATGGTTCTCTTTTGTCCATTTTTTTACTTGATAATAATGATATATTCCATCATTTAGTTTTTTAGCTTTGCTGTTTTATGTATCCAGGGTTCATCTCTCTTCTTGCTGGGCTTAGCATTTATTTTTTAAATCTCTATAGTAATCCCTGTTTGTCTAATATTTCCAATGTAATTGCAGTAAGAGCTGCTATCTTTGGAATCTTATGGGTTCTCCTTGGAAAACGCGTGTGGTTCTTCCCCAATATAAATGCAGAGGAGACAACATTTGGAGAACTCGTTCGTTTTTGGCCTGAAAAGGATGAAGGAGAGCGGCCAAAGTGGACATCAAGACTTTTCTATGCTCTTGTTGCTCTATTGGTGATATTACTGCTTAGGCACCATGCTCCTGACGAAGCAGCTAGAGCCAGGTAATTTGTTTTCTGCGATCAGTATCTCGACCCTTGCTTTTATTTTTTGGAAGAACAGTGGCAGGAGCTCTGCTTTGCATTAAAGTAGGGAAAGAAAGAACACAATTTTTGTCCAATGGACTAGCGATGTCTCCAGAAAGTTAATGGGACAAACAAAGAAAGCACACACAGGATACAGTCAAAGGTCTAGGCCCTCGTACATGTTTCGGGAAATACGCTGCTGCTGCTCGTCTAGGCCCACATTACATGTTTCGGGAAACACGCTGCAACTGCGAAATACGCTGCTACAGCTGTCTTCATTTGCGTGTAGTGTTACCATGAGTCGTGGAGCTTTCATTTTGGAACATTCACTGGTTACTTTCTTTCCAGAAATTCCACACAAAACAATATGATAGTCATCAAAATACTTGTTGCCGATTGCTCTATCTGCCTGGAAAAGTTCAATCCATTAGGTTTAATAACTACCAAAAATTAAAACTATGCCATTTACTTAAAAAATTGCTATAGGCCTTGTCCAATTTTTCAGCAAATCATATAGCTATCGACAAGATGGTGTTTCTCTTGCTACAATCTAATTTATAGATCTGTCACATGATTTTAGATGGTAACTCATGCCGCGTGAGTATCCTTAACATGGTTAATGATGTTAGTGACCTCTGTAAATTGTCACCAGCAATGAAGTTCGATTGAATGTTCTGAATCGCTTTATTAACCTTTTTCTCTCTCTCTTGTTAGGTACCAAAAGAAGGTTTCTAACATAATTGATGATGTTCTTGAATGGTCTCCGAAGTTAGCTATTTCTGGGATGATTGAAAAACACACTGGGGCTAACATTACAGAAGAAAGCAATTACACCAGCAGGGCTGCGAGTAGTCATGTGCCGCCTCCTTCCACCAAAGGCAAAGCTTCAGAAGCCGGCCCAGATATGGATGTTGATGGGGATACTGAGGCTAACTTAGATGAAACCCAAGATAATGAATATGCTGATGATACAAGATCAAGCGAAGCTTAAAATCAGCTTGTAGCATTTTTTGAGTAATCTTTGTTATTGTTAATCTGCAGAATTATATAGATAGCTTACTGCTAACAAAAAAAAAAAATTAGGGTGTCATGTTTTGATGTTACATACATATATTGCTTGCGATGGTAAGCTCCCAAAGAATATTTTCATAGACGGCGGCAAATCTTCACTGTTTCTCTTTGTTCGTGTCCTATTGCCCTTATTTCTTTTCCTTTGACCGGTCACCCCTTCACCTATATCAAGGCGTACCGAGGCCGAGGGGGCGGCGAGTTTACCCCCCACCTTTGATTCTCCTCTGTGGATGTCAGCGGCACCTGCACTGACAAATGCCCAACCCCAGATTCATGTTCAGCTTGGAGCCCTTGATTGAGGACTGGGGACTGGGGAGGGAATGCTAGGGAGTGGCCAGCGGCCGTCTCCTCCAGCCCTCCTGCCGCAGGCGACCGGTCCCGGCCATCCCGGTGCGGCCGTGATGGCTCCGGCCACCCCGGAGCCATCCCGGCGCGGGTGGGGGCCCCAGCGGCCGCGACGACCCTGGCGTAGACAAGGTGCGGGCGCGGCGGCCTCTCTGCTCCCTTCCTTACCCTCCTCGCCGACACTTGCGGGCGGCGCGCTGGGAGGCGAGGGCGGCAGCATCTCTGTTCGCCGTGGCGGGAACCAGGCCTTGAGCGCTGGGTGTTCGACCGACGGAATCCCGCGCAGGAGGGCTGTCCCCTGCAACTCATTCGTCAGGCTGGGCCAAGGTATTTGAGTTGCTCAGAGAAATGGCGAGGCACAACGATGGGGCTTATTAATGGTACATTCTTCAGAATGTAATTGAGGATGCGTTTGTTTTCTTCTCTGTTTAATCGTCATGCTTGAGCCTTGAGGTGCACGAGTGTGAAACGCTCGGGTCATGCATTGAGGTGCACTGCAGTAACCTGGATCTACACATCCCATAGAAAAATCCTCCTCACCCTGATCCATTCCTTAACAAGCTACAACTAGTAGAGATATATATTCTTTTCTTCATGATGATGAATCTGTAGGATCAGTAGTTTGTTGTCAGGTTGTATAATTCATTGTAAACTGGTGGTCGAACAAAACGTTAACTAATGTGGATCCTAAAATGACTTTTAGTTTCGGGTTCGAAGAAAACAAGAGCACAGTTATGAACCTTTTTTAATCAAATAATTTAGGATCAATATTAATTTAAAATTTTTATAAAAGATGAAAATGAAAATAGAAAATATATTATTTTTTCAGAATTTCCAGCAAGTTTTTAGTCGTTTGTGAATTTCCTTCTTGCTTACACTATGATGTATTACCAGTATGATTATATTATTTCCCTAATGCTCCTACTCGATTTGTTGATATTATATGCAGCAATTGATTGTTCAAAGTGTGATTAAACTATTGAACAAGCATGGTGATGGTATTTTCTTCTTTTTTTGTTCGTTCATGTGTTTGAAACGATTTTACATGATTAAATCATATTAGCTGCCTTATTTGCATTTGGGTGGCATTGTTCTGTATTGTACTATAGAGAACATTACTGCAACTTGTGTGAATTTCTTCATTAGTTAAAATCATCCATTTTGGGCTCAGCAAAATATATATAAGTAAGTTAAAATCATGTTCTAACAAAAATGTTTCCATAGAAACCTTATGTGATCTAATTATGTAAACCGATCTCTGAATTGTAGGAAGTTTTGCTGCCTGTACTCATTAGGTTGGCTTGGCATACCCTGTAAATCATTGTCAAGGTCAGAGGCCACGACCTTAGTAAGGGCCTGTTTAGATTCCAAAAAATTTTGCGCAGTACCCGTCACATTGAATCTTGCGGCACATGCATGGAGTACTAAATGTAGACGAAAAAAAAACTAATTGCACAGTTGGGTGAGAAATCGCAAGACGAAACTTTTGAACCTAATTAGTCCATAATTAGACACTAATTGCCAAATACAAACGAAAGTGCTACAGTAACCAAAATCTAAAAATTTTTGGATCTAAACGGTGCCTAAGCCAAATGGCATCATCCATTGTGGTTTGACCCAAGGAGTTCAAGGACAGATCATTGACACCCATTCTAGGGTGTGCTCCTCAGTGCAATACGAGGTTTATTATGGTTGAAATGCAGCCTCCATCAGTGCTATTTGCCAACACACCTTCCTGACTGGGCTATATATCACTTGACCAGTTGAGCTGTTATCCATGATATAGGAGACAAGTGTATAGTGCACACTGTTGTAGATCTTCAAACTTACTTAGCACCACAATATGTGGAACACTTTTGGCTGGGAAATAATTGTGTCAATAGTTGTGGGATTGCAGCTTTCAGAAATGTAGAGCTTGCAGCAGATAAATTTGGAGCGCTTCATGCTTGGCTTTGTTGTTTCCTGTGGAGCAAGTGAACAGGATAGCAATCAGGTTAGCATATTTAAGGCTTTGTAAGTAGCTATGAGACTGGTTAATAGGAAAGTGATACAATCAGGGAAAACATTTTGTGGCATAAACTATTCACAAATGGCTTTGTTGTTGTTGTTGTTGTTGAAACTATTCACAAATGGCAGCCTCTGAAAAACAAATTAGAAATAAAGAAAAGGAAAGGAAAATTTGACGAAATTGTGCTATCAAAGTCAGTTTAATACGACAAAACATATTCATAAGTAATAAGTTACAGTGAAGTGGTAAAAGGTATTACTGAGTTACTGCCCCTAATCTATTGATTACCTGGCCAGACAAGAGTGAAAGCTTCAGGTTAATTCTTCAGTTTTGACTCAATGTTTCTACAGAGCTAATGTATGTGGGCTAAAGATAAATTACTCTGTTTTTGTGATCTACAGCCTGAATAATTTGGATTGCATTTGAAGATGATAATGCAGGCAGCACAGAAACAGGAAATTTACGACCAGGTGAGCATATATCAGCAGATTTTCTTCAGGTGGGTCTAGGATCAGGAAGTCGAGGTGGGCTTCGAATGCTGTATCATTTTTTCTGTTGACCAGCAGCATCCATCCATCAATCTCTTGCATCATATTCAGCAACCTTTGCCTCTTACACAATGAGGCATAAAAGACGAAGCCATTGTCATATAACAATAAAATAAATTTTATCTTCATATCCACAAACTCATGCCAACTAATACGATTTTCCATTTTACAAAGTTCTCATCCCAGTACTGTTTGTTGAGCCTCATCAATTCCAAGAATCGATATACATTTGTCCTTATTGTGCTAGTAACTATCATAGTACAATCTATATCCAGTTTGTCCTTATCAGTTAACTGCAGGCCATCAATAGATTGAGATTATTTGGATTTGCTTGTTTCGCTTATAATATTAGAAAATAACAGCTTCCTATAGTTTGATTTGGTAATCTGTATATGACACCTCACTTACATTTAAGAGAAAACTTAACGTGTTTCCCTACTGGAGTCAAACACCACGGTTAATCTTTTTGCCTTTACTAAAATTGCAATACTTTTAACATGCCTTTTGCAATTGGCACATCGATCTCATAGAATAAAGCGCAGTAGTTAATGTTTTCTTAAGGTACTAGCAGTACTTTTAACATCCCTTCAGTTACAAATCTTTGATGGACATCGAGCAGGACTATGTTGATCTCTTCGCACCAAGCTCTACCAACCGTCCACGCTGACAATTCATAGGTTCCACCTTGATACAAGATCTCCACTGGGTTACCTCAAACAATCAAATTGGTGCCGCGTTAACATAATATGGGCTCGCCTCTCCACTGGGCAAGCTCAAGGTGGCGCGGCAACGCCGCGCTAGTTTTCTAGTCCATCTCTATCTGTCCCTAGGACCTGTCCACATGCCTCAGAACGTCAGCAGCTAACAATAACAAGCTGCATCAATATCATGCGTGGTTTTATTTTCCACAGGCCTCTGATGGAGTCTACACAAAACTGACTGCACCCCAAAGAAAACCAGGTTCATTTACATGATGTTAGCATACTCCTGATGCACTTCTCCATCTTCTCGTAATGGTCTTAACTTAGCTCTTCACTCCGCTGTCAGTGGATCCACTCTCCAGTGTTAGTTGATGTCCGCGCACACATGCACTTATGTACAGCTGCTCTCTTCCTCTTCACTTGTCAACCATGGTCCAGTAGTTAGTGGCCACTTCTTTCTCCGCTCTTGTTCTTCGAGCTTATTCCTAAGACCTTTTAGTGCGTGTACTACTTTTGGGTTCAGCTTGTGCTGCAGGAGTTTTCCTTGCAACGACGTCGACCTGTCAATTTTTTAGTAATATAGAATGGATCAGAACGAAATTCAGTGCAGGCATTTTTTGCAGCTCCATAGGTGGATAGGTAAAGTTGTCTCTCTTTGATGCACAAAGCAAATCTTCTAAATAAAATGATGCACCATCGTTGCAAAGATGTAACTGCAGACCTGGTTTCTTTCAGCTCTAGATCGAGTTCCTTTTCCGATAAGAGCACCCTACAGAATATACAATACGAACTACCTTTTAGATCATCATCACGAATGCAACATGTGAATATGTGGTGAAAAAGAAAGTAGCAACACAAACACCATCTTGTATGCTGCAAGTATAAAGTTTCAAGTGCTCTCCACCATTCATCTTGTTCTGGATGATAATTTCCTCACAAATGTAAACATAGTTACTGTATTTTCATATATTCAGATCATCTTCCCTTGACCCCTGTCATTTCCTATTCCTTTCCATGTCTATCAATGGTTTTGAAATATGACAACCAGATTCATGTTTCCAAGAAAAGAACCAACGAGCATTTCTCGCAAAACTTGTTCCATGACACTACCGTAAGATTTGTGGCAGAACTTAATAACCAAAGTACAAGACTACACACAGAAACTAATGAATAAATGTCTATTGGCTGGTAGAGATAAATAAAACAGCTTATCCTAGAAATGAAGAAAACATACTTCTCCATGTGCTAATTGTTGCTCCAGCACATCGGATGTTACTACCCACACTTTCGGGCAACCATCAGCCACCAAAACTTCAACCTGCATATAGGTGAAAGAACCAGCATAGCGCTCAGTAACTACATATTATGCATTTCATTTGTGTCCAGATGTGAATTCATTTCAAGAATATTTGCTTAAAAAATCATGTGGCAGCGTCCAAATAAAAATTGTAGTGCCAAAATTAATATATAGCAAAAATGCCTCTTGATGTAATGGGAACAAAATGCATTACTTTGGACTAGCAAAATGCTCCTATTGATTGTACTACTTTTCCAAACCCCTTTCCATAGAATCTCTAAAGACTCAAACAGTTGGTTATGGCAGCTAGGATTAAGATGTACCACTATGGCCTCCCTGGTCCCTGCATGCTGGAACTGGCTTAATTATTTTCTAATATTTCTATTTTTGGTCATGTATGATTCATACAATAGGGCTTTTTTTGCCATACACTGATGAGTAGTATCATAATTCTATACAAGGAACTCTAACCAATGCTTCTGATGTGCAATTCCGAAATGTACCTCCTCAATCCAAGAATCAGCAGATAAATCAGCAGAATATACAACATCGACCCTGTTCGATGAGGCAAAATCTGTTTGTTAGGTTTTCAATAATGACAACCAATAAAAACCTGACTGGAATATTGAACCTTCATTTATTTTATCAAGTCAGATTTCTTTGCAGGATCAGTATTGTAGTGAAGGGTAAAAAAAGCTAGCACCAAAAGTCATTTTTTTTATAGTTTCTTACCCTTTATATGTTTCCTTATGTCTGGAAAGCCCTGAGTTAGCAGCATCAAACACCACTACAACTTTTACCTCTGCAATATAATTGTGACAAATGGTACGTATAAAATAGCCAGTGTAAGATTTGACACAGGCACACGGCAATTAAGGAAATTAAAAATTGCTGAGAAAATCAAGGGGAAATGGTATTGTAATCAGATAAAGAAAACCTGATTGAGTTATGTTCCACGCTTGGTTAGTTACATTCATTTGTAACCTTTGGCCCTGTTCGCTTTGTTGAAAAGACAAGCTGAAAAATATTGTTGGTTGATTTATTGTTAGAGAAAAACATGGTTCCTTTATTGAAAAAGTACGGCTCATAAGACAAGTGAATAGAGCCTTTGACTAAATTTACTATAAATCGTAGTACACTAAGTAGTTCAACTTCGTATCAGCTATAAGTTATTGCGTAAGTAGGAAGCATAATTAGGAGCCTTTTTCTTTTGAGAAACCACAACTGAGACATTTTCGTTATTATAATTGGTTTAATCCTTTGGTCTAGACCTCTTACTGCACTGAAAGATACCAGCTCATCAATGAGCGTTTGTCTAGCAATTTCTTGTCTCCCATTCATGAAATCCTTCTTAAGCTTTCCCCAGTAGCCACATACATTGTAGCCATCCACGAGAGTAAATAACTGGTAAAGCAATTTCCAAACCCTCATTTGTCCTATATTAAATGAAAAGGCAAAGTCAGCAACTATATGGGGCGTCCTTCTGGGATTCCGTCACATCTTTAGGGATGATAAGCTTGTTCGGACAATCTGGATCCTGACTTTCGACCCATGTGGCACACCTAGGAAATTCAGCTTCGAATGAGGCGTGCTACAAAGTTAAAAAAAATACTAAATGTCAAATGTTTTATGTAAGAGCAAACTGACATTTACAATCACTCTATATAAGAACACGAGTAAATTACATCAAAAGAAACGTGCCTGTGCGGCTGACTGAGCAACTGGCTTCACCCTCCCCCCAATGCTCCCTGCGTGAGCTCCACCGGAGACTGGTGCCCTGTTTCCGGAAAGCACAGGTTAAACAGCTGATGACGTATTAGTATAATATCGTGGAGCTGCTAGACATGGGGTTATGTGGTCTGTTATAAGATGATGAAGGGCTGTGGCACCGATACAAGTTACGCAGCTGCGTGGTAAGCACACAGCGGACTATTCTTTGGCCTTGGGTGTTCTTAAAATAGAAGAGCCCCAAGAATATGACGTCAATTCAATTTGTTTTCAAAATTTATTGCCAGAATCTAAATAAGAGTTAAACTGTTATTTGAAATTTAGTTTTTGGAGGGTGTTCTAATTTTTAAATAGAAGGGCCCAAACAATATGAATTCAATTTGTTTTTTTTTAAATTTGATGCCAAAATCTTAATAAGAGTTAAGTGTTATTTCAAATTATGTTCAGTATCTGTCGTTTCATTTATACCTGTCTTGTATCAATGGCCCATAACAGTGGCATCAGTACATAATTGAGAGCAAATATGTCTCTGAATTGATAGATTGATTATCAAGAGTACACATATAGGCAAGGATCCGGAGGGTTTATAGAAACACCCAATCAACGGTGATCCTTGCCTTATCAATCTAACTTAACCCCTAAGGCACTAGCCGCATGGGCCTTAACACCAGGCCCATAACAGCCCCATCAGGCGCCTATGCTAACACGCCCTCACAGTCGAATCGTCAGTCACTCTGCACGTTTAGACTGGACCTAAACTCCGTGAACACTGAGGTAGGCAGCCCCTTGGTGAAGATGTCTACATATTGTGAAGAGGTGGGAACATGCAGAACACGAAGGTCACCAATGGCGACTCGCTCCCGGACGAAGTGAAGATCAATCTCGATGTGCTTGGTGCGCTGATGTTGCACCGGGTTGGAGGTCATGTAGACGACACTGATGTTGTCGCAGTACACCAGTGTGGCGTGCCGAAGAGGGGCATGCAACTCTAGGAGAAGCTGGCGTAGCCAAGTTGCCTCTGCAACTCCGTTAGCCACCGCGCGATATTCAGCTTCAGCACTTGATCTTGATACTGTGTTCTGGCGCTTG